>NC_056745.1:1335337431-1335364931 GCF_019279795.1 Protopterus annectens
TGTGTGTGTGTGTGTGTGTGTGTGTGTGTGTGTGTGTATACATGCATATAAAAATTAAACAAATAAGAGCATATAGGTTTCAAGATCCATCTAGTGATAATCTACAATAATAATAACTCAAAATGATGTAATTTACTCATTAGACCAAAATACATATTATGACTACGACTGATATGAAATGTCAAAATTCTATTAGACTCTTGGGATTGTAATGAGTTGGCAGATTTTCAAAATTTCCTACAGAGTACTCTGTCAGAAATATTGGGTGAGCAAATGGGTGTAACTAAAGAAATGATACTTTTGAGCTTGGAAACAGGATCTGAATTGCCTAGACATAGTAAGGCCTTGTTAAGTTTAATTCCTAGTGGCTGCCAAAAAAAGTAATTACTAAATAATGGAAATCAGCATCTAAACCAACTCTGTTTGACATATTGATTATTACAACAGAAAAAAAGAACCAGAAGTAGGATCTTTAGAAAAGAGAAGGAGAAATCTTTACAGAAATAAATGGAAATTGTGGGAAATATATATATATATGCAGAATAATGTTCTGAGGAGGAGTGAGGTTTAAGGAAGGCACAAACTGAGCAATTTATGCAATGCTGGACTGGTGATAGTTAATAAAAAAGAACAAGTGATATATAATGTATGCAACTAGAAACCTGTCAATATGGTTTGTTTTATAGTATTGTAAGTTTGCTTATGAATTAAATGATAATTTAATAAAGGTATTAAAAATGTTAGACACAAACAGGGGAAGTAACCACAAATTAAAGATCCAAACTCATTATACGAGATACAAATCTTGCTATCAAAAAGGTTTTAAGAAAGATAGTTTTTCTAATAATAACTGAGAAGAACAGACCACTTTATTTCTCTCTCTAGGGCTGATCTCAAGTATGTACATAGTACCAATCTGTTACATATAAATACTGTATGTTTACAAAATCTCATTGAATTGCAGGAAGGGGTACATCCATCCATCCATCCTCAACCCCTTTTTCCCATTTTACACATGGGGTCAGTGTGTCACTTCAACAGTGACCATTATCTCAAGCTGGGTGGCTAGCCCTGCCAGGGATACATGTTCCTAAATTATTAATAATCCAAACCTATACTTTTTTATCTAGACTTTTTTTTAAATTAAATTTATTAATAAACAAAGCAGTAACTTTAAATGAGATTTACAAGGGGCAAGGTGGTATGTTTTACATATAACAAACTTCATGCCACTTTAGGCAAATAATTTCATTAAACATAAGTGACACAAGATGGCGTAACACTTTCAAACATACAGGGTTGTATCATAATGCCAGATTTTCATTTACAGTTATTAACAAGGCTGTGCTGTTACAATACTTACAAGACTCAGCCAGGAAATTTGAAAGACACCACTGTGATCAACTGAATGAAAAAGTTGTTTGTTTAAATCAGTTTTGAAGAAAGGTGATTCAATTTATTGTGGAAATTATTGTAGTATCATGTATTCCACATGCTGGCAAGATTCTCCTTGAGATTATTCGTGTCAATTGCTGCCATTCTTGGAACAAGAGTTCCCAGAAGTGCAAGCAGGATTCAGGAAACTGAAAATGGCCAACTTCCCAGTCAGACTATCCTGTTCGGAAATAACCAAGATGTAGCAACTGGAGGTAGAATTATCAACATCCTTTGCTATGGACATCTGCTTATTAGGGGTAAACAACATAGTCTCAGAATGGGTTTGCACTATGAAGGCAAGAATCCTGATAACTGGCAAATCAATAAACTTATTCCAGACAGAGAATAAACAGAAATAGTAGACATCTTCAGCCTGACTGGATCAATACCCAGCAATGGTATGACAACCAGTCAGGATTCAACTTGTCCAAGCTATAGAATTTTCAGTAACATCTTATGGACAGAAAAGTTAGACAGTGTAGACAGAAAAATGATGATTTTAAATAGTGGTGTTGGTGAAGGAAATCAAACTGTCATCATCATCTTTCGGCTTTTCCTGTTAGGGGTCGCCACAGCGGATCATCTCGTTCCATTTCTTCCTATCCTCTGCATCTTGCTCTGTCACACCAACCGCCTGCATGTCCTCTCTCACCACGTCCATAAACCTTATTTTAGGCCTTCCTCTTTTCCTCTTACCTGGCAGCTCCATCCTTAGCAACTTTTTCCCAATATACCCATCATCCCGCCTCAGCACATGTCCAAACCAACGCAATCTCGTCTCTCTTGCTTTGTCTCCAAACTGTCCAACATGAGCTGACCCTCTAATATACTGATTCCTAATCCTATCCATCCTAGTCACACCGAGTGCAAATCTTAACATCTTTAACTCTGCCACATCCAGCTCTGACTCCTGCCTTTTTGTCAATGCCACTGTCTCCAAACCCATATAACATAGCTGGTCTCACTACTGTCTTGTAGACCTTCCCTTTCACTCTTACTGGTACCTGTCTGTCACAAATCACTCCTGACACTTCATCTCTCTTCCACATTCACCATTACTCTGAACTGCTGGTCCCAAGTACTTAAACTCGTCCACCTTTACCAACTCTATTCCCTGCATCCTCACCATTCCTCTACCCTCCCTCTCATTTATACACATATATTCTGCCCTGCTGACCTTCATTTCTCTGCTCTCTAGAGCATATCTCCACCTCTCCAGAGTCTCCTCAACCTGATTCCTCTCTCACTACAGATCACAATGTCATCTGCAAACATCATAGTCCACGGGGCCTCCTGTCTGATCTCATCTGTCAACCTGTCCATCACCACTGCAAATAAGAAAGGACTCAGAGCTGATCCTTGATGTAATCCCACCTCCACCTTAAATGGATCTGTCACTCCCACTGCAATCCTCACCACTGTCACACTACCCTCGTACATATCCTGTACCACTCTTACATACTTCTCTGCCACTCCCGACTTCCTCATACAATACCACAACTCTTCTCTAGGCACCCTGTCATATGCTTTCTCCAAATCTACAAAGACACAATGCAACTCCTTCTGACCTTCTCTGTATTTCTCCAATGACACTCTCAGAGCAAACATCGCATCTGTAGTGCTCTTTCCTGGCATGAAACCATACTGCTGATCACTAATCATCACCTCCCTTCTTAACCTAGCTTCTACTACTCTCTCCCATAACTTCAAGCTGTGACTGATCAATTTTATCCCTCTGCAGTTACTGCAGCTCTGCACATCACCCTTATTCTTAAAGATAGGTACCAAAACACGTTTTCTCCACTCCTCAGGCATCCTCTGACTTTCCAAAATTTCATTAAACAATCCAGTTAAAAATTCCACTGCCATTTCTCCTAAGCACCTCCATGCTTCCATTGGGATGTCATCTGGGCCAACAGCCTTTCCATTCTTCATCCTCTTCATAGCTGTCCTTACTTCCTCCTTGCTAATCTGTTTCACTTCCTGATTCACTATCCCCACATCATCCAACCTTCTCTCTCTCTCTCTCTCTCATTCTCTTCATTCATCAGTCTCTCAAAATACTCTTTCCATCTACTCAACACACTCTCTTCTCTTGTGAGTACCTTTCCCTCACTATACTTTATCACCCTTACTTGCTGCACATCTTTCCCAGCTCTGTCCCTCTGTCTAGCCAATCGGTACAGGTCCTTTTCTCCCTCTTTAGTGTCCAATCTCTCATACAGCTCTCCATATGCCTTATCCTTAGCTTTCGCCACCTCTCTCTTTGCCATGCGCCTCATCTCCTTATACTCATGTCTACTTTCTTCATCTCTTTGACAATCCCACTTCTTCTTCGCCAGCCTCTTCCTCTGTATACTCTCCTGTACTTCCTCATTCCACCACCAGGTCTCCTTGTCCTTGTCCAGATGCCACACCAAGCACCTTTCTAGCAGTCTCCCTTACTAGTTTTGCTGTAGTTACCCAGCTATTCGGTAACTCTACACTGCCTCCCAGTGCCTGTCTTAACTCTTCCCTAAACTCCACTTCACAATCACCCATTTTTAACTTCCACCATTTAATCCTTGGCACTGCTTTCACACTCCTCCTCCTCTTCTTGATCACCAACATCATCCTACAGACCACCATTCTATGCTGCTTAACTACATTTTCCCCTGCCACCACTTTACAGTCTCCAATCTCCTTCAGACTGGCCCTCCTACATAGGATATAATCCACCTGTGTTCATCTTCCTCCACTCTTGTACGTCACCCTATGCTCCTCCCTCTTCTTAAAATACATATTCACCACAGCCATATCCATCCTTTTCGCAAAATCCACAGTCATCTGACCTTCTGCATTCCTCTCCTTAACACCATACCTACCCATCACTTCCTCATCCCCTCTGTGCACTTCACCAACATGCCCATTAAAGTCCGCTCCAATTACTAGTCTCTCACCCTTGGGTACACTCACCACAACTTCACCCAACTCACTCCAAAATTTCTCTTTCTCATATATCGCACACCCAACTTGTGGAGCATATGCACTAACAACATTCATCATTACACCATCAATTTCGAGCTTCATAAACATCACTCTGTCAGACACTCTCTTCACATCTAAAACACTCTTGGCATATTGTTCCTTTAGTATAACCCCTACCCCATTTCTCCTGCCATCCACACCATGATAGATCAATTTGAACCCATTTCCTAAACACCTGGCCTTACTTCCCTTCCATCTGGTCTCTTGCACGCACAATATATCAACCTTCCTTCTCTCCATCATATCAGCTAGCTCTCTTCCTATACCAGTCATGCTGCCAACATACAAAGTTCCTACCCTCACTGCTACACTCCTAACCTTCCTCCTCTCTTCCTGCCTTCGGGCATGCCTTCACCCTCCTCTTCTCCTTCGGCCAACAGTAGCCCAATTTTCACCAGCACCCTGTTGGCTAACAGTACTGGTGGCGGTTGTTGTTAACCCGGGCCTCGACCGATCTGGTATGGAAATATGAAATTTTCGTGCCATAAGTTATGTGGCAGAATTTTTACACCAGATGCCCTTCCTGATGCAACCCTCCCCATTTATCCGGGCTTGGGACCGGCACAAAGAAATGCACTGGCTTGTGCATCCCCAGTGGCTGTAATGGAGATAAAACTTAAGTATTTCCTAGAAGCTGAAATGAAGGTACTTCACCTTTTATATTTTCGATATATCATGTGAACAGAAAGATCATTACAAAAGAGATCATGTTTGGCAATGTTGAAGGCAAACTTATAAGATGAAGATTCACAATTCAATGGTGGTGCAGCGGTAGCGTTGTTGCCTCACAGCAAGAGGTTCTCCCATTCGATTCTCAGCTGGAGTGTGGGGAGTTCCTTCTGTGTGGAGTCTGCATGTCCTCCCTGCAGCTGGGTGGCATTTGAAAGACATGCATAAGTGGGCGTGCCTTCGTTGAAGGTTGGATGTCGAGCTGGCACCTCGGCATTCGTGAAAATCTACTGCCAATCATTAGCAGACCGGAGTTCCACTGTGGCGACCCCTAACAGGGAAAAGCTGAAAGACAAAACAACAACAATAATTACAGTGATGGATGCCAGTCTGTTATGGATTTGTTATCTGTTTAAAGACAGAATTCAGTTCAGAATAACTATCAGTAGAGAAGCCATGAGTTCACCCTGTCTTATGCAACAACAGAGGCCTACGCGATATCTGTATATATCTATACATGTACGCGCATGCGCGCACACACACACACACACACACACACACACACACACACACACACACACACACACACACGTAGTGACAGATGTCCCTCTGTCATTGGTTAGTCATTTGACTAAGACAGAACACAGTCACAATTCAGGACAACTCTGAGTGAATGCAGAAGCTATGAGTTAAGGTCGTCTTGATGAGATGCAAGAGCAACGTATATATATATATATATATATATATATATATATATATATATATATAAACACACACATAGATACACACACACACACACACACACGCATGCACATACATATATCTGTGTGCATTTTACGGATATAATATACATATATATTTAGTACCTCAGAAAACTTTGACATGATCAACTGAAGGTGTAATTTATAAAAATTATGGACAATGGCAAGCATCTATCATATGATCTTAATGAGCGACATACATCATGTCAGTACAATGAAAAACACAGTGATAAGGTGGTGATGCCTGCTGCTTCTCAATCCTAATTTTACCCTAATTTTTTAACATTCAATCCTAGACTCTTGATGCTGTCTAGATGGAGCCGCCAGAGTCTTCCTATACCAATATGGGCTTCCTGAGTATGTTCCAGTTTCAACACACCTCAAGAATATGCTATTTACGATGTCCAGATATATACACTGTTCCTTGGTTTGTAAAACAGAGCAGGCGTAGCAACACTTGAAAAATACCTTGCTCTTAATGAGCTTCTTCCTGTAGTCTGGGTGGTCTATGGTTTGATTATGTCAGTCTCCATTTGCCTATGTACTTCTGCACAAGTCATTTGAGTAGTGCTCTGGGTCAGCTCGGAAACTGGTTTGGCTCCCTAGTGGTCTCTTGGAATACATGTCTAGTAATCATCTACGAACCTTTGTTAAAATGTCATCTAAAGATTAGTACAAAGGTAGATGAAATCAGTTACTTCATTTTGTAGCAGATCACATCTTTAAAAGTAGTATTGTGAAGACTGTATTAATGCTGCAGACTACTTGTTTTACTATCTGTGCAAATCTCTTTACAAATGGTGTCTTTGGTCTAAGGTAAGCTATAATGTATGTATGTTCACTTACAGGAAAAAATAAGGAGCAACATGATAGGGTGGCCGCAGTGGTGCAGCGGTTAGCATTGTCACCTTACAGCAAGAGATTCTCCAGTTTGATTCTTGGTTGGGATGCCTTCTGTGTGGAGTCTACATGAGGTTCTCCAGTTTGATTCTCAGCTGGGGTGCCTTCTGTGTTGAGTCTGCATGTCCTCCCTGCAGTCATGTGGGCTTCCTCCATGTGCTCCAGTTTCCTCCCACACTCCAAAGACATGCAGTAGGTGCACTGGGCCCTCTAAATTGGTTGTGTGAGTGAGTGGTATGGATGAACCACTGCAGCAGGGCTAGCTACCTGGTGGTGTAAACCTTGGCTTATATTGTCACTGCTGAAGTAACATCCCAACCCCATGTGCAAAATGGGAAAAAGAGGTTGAGGATGGATGGATGCATGACCATTCTTTCTTTTATCACTTTCTGACAGTGCATTGGTTTTGCTCTTAAAATTTATTTAAAGACAAGATCAAGGGCATAAGTGCAGGTTCAAAGGCCTGCAGATAAAGTAAATAAATAAAAATAAAAGTTATTTACAGTTTGTTTTCCAGGATAGCCCATTAGGCCAAAAGAGCCCATTTTCAATGGAGTGCTGGGAAGAATAGCTTCAACAAGGTTAAACAAACGAAAAAGAAATTTGACATAATCTAACAACATGTTACATAGTATAAAAATGTGTAGTATACAATGGAGTAAAAAACATCTTAAAAAATATATAATGGTACAGAATGCTCTACTGCTCTACAGAGCAAGCAAATGTAGTACCTATATATAAGCAGATTTACGTGGTCTACAATAGCAGAGGCAATGAACTTCACAAGTCAATTTGCAAAAAAGAAATCAGAGAAAGAAGGTAGTTCAGGGCTATAAATGAAGTGAGGCTATAAGTATGTAAGAAAGTAGTAAGGAGTGTAGGTGTAGGAGAAGATAAGGTGGAAAAGGTTTCCTATTACATGAGCGAATGCTAGAAATAGCGAACGCTTACTTGAACCCAAATGCACGAAACCACATAATATCGAAGGAACTAATCAGCAAATTTTTCCCAGGGAAAAAATTTGCTGGGCCGTTTTCAGGACTTTGCTGTTTTCTTCACAGTGGTGCGATCATGGAGTTGGTATATTTAAGGTAGGCCCCCCACATCGGGGGTGTAGGGGTGAAGTCCCCCACTTTATGTTGCCTGTACATTTTTTTTTTGGATCAGCCAATTTTTTCCCTGGGAAAAAATTCGCTGATCTGTTCCTTCGAAATTCTATGGTTTTGTGCGTTTGGGTTCGATAATAGATCATTTGCTACTTCTAGTGTTCGATCAAATAATATGAACCCGGTGGAAAATAGATAGTAGGGATCAGAATTATGAAATCTGAGAAAAGAGGTAGGTAGAGTGTGGAGAAGTAGAGGGGAGTCAGGTGGGGCGGGAGCAGGAGCATTCCCAGAGAGATGAGAGGTGGGAATGGAGCAAGGTTTTGAAGGTGGAGTGGTTGTTGGTGGTACGAATATGTGGTGTGAGGGAATTCCACAGTTGTGATTGACAGAAGGATAAAAGGAATTTGCCTGGGGTGCATGCAGGTTTGTGTACTTCGAGCAGGTTCTGATTGTTAGACCTGAGTAGTCTATCAGCCTGATGCATTTTGAGAGAGGAGAAAAGGGATGGGCAGAGAAAGGGTTTAAAGATGAGTTTATGTGCATTAGTAAGTTGGATGAAGGATAGATAGTGGGGCAATTCAAGCCAATTTAATTTGTGGAGGGCATTACAGTGGTGAGTGGAGGATTTGGCTCCAGTGGCAAACTTTGAGATTTTGTTATAGCAGGAAGCTAGTTTTGTCTTTAAACCAGATTGGAGATTAGTAAGGAGGAGGCACTGTACAAGAGGGAGGGGATAAGGTAGCTGGTAGAAAGGACATGCTTAGTTGAGGGGGTAAGGTAGCGGTTATGGCAGTAGAGCATGCCTAGTTTTTGGTGGGTTTCTTTATGTTTGAAGATGAATGTCATCAATAGTGACACCTAGTAGCTTTGTATGGGGTACAATTTTGATAGGGGTCTTGTTTTGGCTAGTTATGGAGAAAGAGTTCTTGTCTATTTTAGTATACTTTGAGGGGGGTGAATATTATGATTTTGGATTTGGAAGCATTTAGTGCTAGGTGATTATTTAACATCCAGTTCTTGGTAGAAAGGAAGGCTTCTTAAGTTAGTTTCTGAAGTTTGGGGAGGGATTCAGCAGAGCAGATTATTGTTGTCTGCGTATTGGACGAGCTTGGCATTAGGCATACACTGGTGGAAGTCATTTATGAATATGTTAAATAGTAGAGGGCCTAATATGGACCCCTGAGGTACTACTGTGAGGGTGTTAAGGAAAGGGGGAATTCAAATTTTCCACTTGACGGTTTGTTGCTTATTAGAGAGGTAACTGGAGAACCAGTTGATATAGAAGGTAGATAGATTAAGATGAGAGAGTTTAGACAAAAGGAGGTTATGTGAAATGGTATCGAAGGCCTTGGATAAGTTGAGCAGGATGGTAGATACAATACTGCTGGAGTCGCCTGCGGAATTGACAGTTTCAAGGAAGGAAAGGTGAGCTGTGGTAGTGCTGTGTCCAGGCCTGAATCTGCATTGTGTGGGGTTAGCAAGTGGTTATCTAACAGGTAGGGTAGGAGTTGCAGATGAATGCATTTTTCTAAAATTTTAGAGATGGGGAGAGAATGGCAATTGGTTGGAAATTAGAGATATTGGTATTGTTTACCCCTTTTTGTGAAGGGGGATAATAAAGGCCTTTTTCCAGAGTAATGGTACATAAGATTCTTGAAATGACTGGTTTATTAGGATGGAGATGGGGAAGGTTATGTCATTGGCAGCAAGCTTAAGGAAGTTAAACGGAAGGTCATCTGGATTATTTGTACATGGTTTCAGTTTATGTGGGAGTTTTTTTTTTATGGTAGAGATAGGAATAGGTTTGAGAGTAAAGGGGGAGTTGAGTAGTTTTGTTGATAAAGGAGGATGTATTAGGGGAGGTAGAGGAATGCAGGGTAGGTATATTATTTGTGAAAGATGTAGTGAGTTTAGCTTTTGAGTTATGCAGTGAAAGCGGAGAATAAGATTTAAAAATACTGTGAAAAATAACAAAACAAAAAAAAAAAAGTAACACCGGCTTGAGAAGCATGCCTTGCAGTATGAAACACAAATTATTTTCTGGGTAAGAATATGGACTATAGAACAAATGCCTTTTTACTCAATTTATGCCACAGTATGTTATATAATTACAAACGTTCAAAACTAAGCATATTCCAAAGACATGCATCTGTAGCGTTTCTCCCCGGGCCTCCGCTGAAAACAGGCTCTGTGGAACCTAGTCGGACATTCCCGGTCAACAAAATGTTAAATAAATAAATTAAAAAAAAATTTTTGCAAAAGAGTATTCTGAATGTATGACTATTTAGTAGTTCTTTAAAGTTTAATATTGTGATAAGTTTGTTTTTCTTTTATTGTCAGTGAGACACCATACCAAGAAATAATTACAGCATGTTTTGACTGTTTTAAAACTACTTGGTAAATTTGACATAATTATTAAAGAAAACAGTAGCATAGGAAGTTGACTTGAAAGAGACAGAGAAAGCCACTGTTAAAAAAGATTGAAAATATTTTGTAGTAAAATAGCACCTAGACTCCTCCTGGCTCTGTTATTGTTCACAGTCTGACCGACTCTCTCTCTCTCTCAGATATCTCTCAGATCCCTAGACTATTACCAATCCCTAACTTTCCAGCTGTCCTACCTTATCCTGTCTATATTTATAATTGTACACTGCTTTTCATCACTCCTTTGTAAATGGAAGTTGTGTATCGTTGTGCATGCAAATGCAACTGGTTTATTATTGTATAACACTCCTACAGAAATCAAATTGATCAAATTGTATCAACCGCTCTTGATTATATTACCCGCTGGATGATTCTAATCCTCCATTTCTACTGTTAAGAAACTGATTATTTTTTCTCTGTAAATTTTTTAAAATTATTGTAAGTTTTTGTAACTCTAATGGAGCTTTTCTCAACAGACCTCAGTGCCCAGTCGGACCATTCCGGTAAACAAAAGATAATAAATGTATTTATTTATTTATTTGACATTCGTTGACCGGGAAAGTCTGAATGGGTGAAGAACCCATTTTCAGTGGAGACCCGGGGAGAAAAACTTCACAAAGTGACAAAACTTCAGCAAGATTCACAAGTTATGGATGGCGCAGTGGTGCAGCGGTAGCATTGTCACCTCACAACAAGAAGTTCTCTGGTTCAATTCTCGGCTGGGGTTCCTTCTGTGTGGAGTCTGCATGTCCTCTCTGCGTTCGTGTGGGTTTCCTCCGGGTGCTCTGGTTTCCTCCCACGTTACAAAGACATGCATCTGGAGCATTTCTCGCCAGGCCTCAGCTGAAAATTGGCTTCGTTCCAAGTCGGACTTTCCCGGTTAATAAATGTTAAATAAATAAAATAAAAAACAGTTAAAAGAATAAATCATAAAGATGTAAAATACAGTGAAAAATTACAGAGAAACTTCCACTGAGTACATTTGATAGTAAACACAATTTCAGCAATATTCACAGTTAAAAATAAATTATAAAAATATAAAATACAGTGAAAAATTACAGAGAAACTTCTGCAGAGTACAACATTTTATTTTGACAGTATACTGGTACAGTGAGCACTTCTATTTATGTGTTAGTGTACAGCTTACAGTAAGAAAAAAGTAGTACTGTTGACTTTAGGCAACTGCTGTTGATTTCTAGTAGAGATTGCCACCAAGAATACACTAGTTTAATTCAGTTTGCTTATCTATAATTACGGTTCCTGTGGTGGGCTGATTGTACAGATTATAATGCAAGTTTGGGTAGCTAGAAACGATGTCTACAGTATTCTTTTAGGTAGACTTGCAGGAAGGCTTTAGAAAAGGGGAAACAGTGTAAAAGTTATCAAAAGTTCATAAGTCAGACTAGGTTATCAGAAGTTCGTAAGTCAGACTAGGAGGAAGGTGGGAAGTGTAGAGAGTTTAAGGAGTGGAAGGTAGGGTAGAGTAGCTTGGTAAAGTAGGTTTGCTAAGTTTTTTTTTGGAACAGGGGCAGATGCGGGTCTATATCAGAATCTCGAAGAGGCGTTTCAGCGAATGCCTCTTCATCAACACATACTGAACGAATGCACTAAACCGCATTCGTTCACAACACAGATTTCTTTCCCTGGGAAAGAAATCGCTTGACCGTCTGTTTTAGTTTGCTGTTTTCTCCACTGTAGTGTGATCTTGGAGTTGGTATACAGTGCAATGAAAAAGTATTTGCCCCCTTCCTGTTTTCTTATTTTTTTGCATGTTTATCACACTTAAATGTTTCAGATAATCAAACAAATGTAAATATTAGACAAAGATATCCCAAGTAAACACAAAATGCAGTTTTTAAGTGATTACTTCATTTATTAAGGGGAAAAAAACTAACCAAACCTACATGGCCCTATGTGAAAAAGTAATTGCCCCTAAACCTGATAACTGGTTGTGCCACCCTAAGCAGTAACAACTGCAATCAAGCATTTGTGATAAATGGCAAAGAGTCTTTCACATCGCTGTTGAGGAATTTTGGCCCACTCTTCTTTGCAGAATTGTTTTAATTCAGCCATATTGGAGGGTTTCCAAGCATGAACTGCATTTTGAAGGTCATGCCACAGCATCTCCATTGGATTCAAGTCCGGCCTTTGACTAGGCCACTCCAAAACCTTCATTTTGTTTTTTTAAGCCATTCAGAGGAGGACTTGCTAGTGTGTTTTGGATCATTGTCCTGCTGCAGAACCCAAGTGCACTTCAGCTTGAGGTCACAAACTGATGGCCAGACATTCTCCTTCATGATTTTTTGGTAGAGAGCAGAATTCATGGTTCCATCAATCACAGCAAGTTGTCCGGGTCCAGAAGCATCAAAGCAGCCCCAGACCATCACACTTTGACTGCTGGCATGATGACCTTTTTCTGAAATGCTGTGTTACTTTTATGCCAGATGTAATGGGACGCACACCTCCCAGAAAGTTCAACTTTTGTTTAATTAGTCCACAGAATATTTTCCCAAAAGTCTTGGGGATCATCAAGATGTTTTTTTGACAAAAGTGAGACGAGCCTTATGTTCTTTTTGGTCAGCAGTGGTTTTCATCTTGGAACTCTGCTATGCATGCCATTTTTGCCCAGTCTCTTTCTTATGGTTGCGTCATGAACACTGACCTTAACTGAGGCCTGCAGTTCTTTAGATGTTGTTCTGGGTTCTTTTGTGATCTCTTAGTTGAGTCATCGCTGCGCTCCTGGGGTAATTTTTGTAGGCAGGCCACTTCTGGGAAGATTCACCACTGTTCCATGTTTCCTCCATTTGTGGATAATGGCTCTCACCATGGTTTGCTGGAGTCCCAAAGCTTTAGAAATGGCTTTGTAACATTTTCCAGACTGACAGATGTCAATTACTTTGTTTCTCATCTGTTCCAGAATTCCTTTAGATCGCGGCATCAATTTCTTTAGATTGCGGCATGATGTCTTCCTTTTTGGGATCTTTTGGCCTACTTCACTTTGTCTGACAGGTCCTATTTAATTGATCTCTTGATTCAACAGGTCTGGCAGTAATCAGGCCTGGGTGTGGCTAGCGAAATTGAATTCAGCTTTCCCAAAAATGTGATTAACCACAGTTACTTCATGATTTAACAAAGGGGGCAATTACTTTTTCACATAGGGCCATGTAGGTTTGGATAGTTTTTTTCCTTAATAAATAAAATCATCACTTAAAAACTGCATTTTGTGTTTACTTGGGTTATCTTTGTCTAATATTTAAATTTGTTTGATGATCTGAAACATTTAAGTGTGACAAACCTGCAAAAAAATAAGAAATCAAGAAGGGGGCAAATATTTTTCATTGCACTGTATTTAGTTAGGGGGGTGTGGGGTGTTTGTGGTTTGAGGGCAAGCGATTTCTTTTCCAGGGAAATAAATCACTGTTCTGAACGATCTCAGTTTAATGTGTTCATTTAGTATGTGTCGATGAAGAGGCATTCGCTGAAACACCTCTTTGAAATTTTAATACAGACCTGCAGATGCTAGTATTTTGGTAGTGTTTTTTTTAGTGAGAATTTAAAATTCATATGGTTTGTTATTGATCTGATATATGGTGGAACGGCATTCCAAAGTTTAGCTACAGTGTAGGAGACTAGACACAGTCCGACCTTTTTATTTGGTCTGTGTAGGTTATTAGTTGTTTGTCTTCTGACCAGAGGGGTCTAGTGGGTGTGTAGGTTTGGAGGAGTGAGTTAAGAGCTGGGCAATTATCGGGCTGATATATGACTTTGTGTGCCATGTTGAGTTGTTGGTGATCTAGGAGGTGTGGGAGTTTGAGCCAATTGAGGGAACTAAGAACTGTGCAGTGATGTGAGATACGGGGTGCATTAATAGTGAATCTAGCAATTTTATTATAGCAGGATTCTAGTTTGTTTTTGAGGGTAGTTGGAAGCTTTGTCGGAATGAGTGCAGCATAGAGGAGAGAGGGGAGTAGGTAAGTAATAGTCAGAGTGATCCTTGTGGTTGCGTTCATAAAGTTTTTGTGGCAGTAAAGCATTTCAAGTTTACAGTGAGTTTTCTTTATTGTGTTTTAAATAAGTATGTCAAAGGATAGATTATTATCAATGGTTACACCTGGTAGTTTGGCTTGGGAAATGACTTTGAGCCGAGTATTGTTTAGTGAAAAGATCTTAAAATCAGTTATGACATTTTTGGGTGTGAAAAGGAGAAGCTTAGTTTTATTTGGGGCCAGCAGGAGCTGTGAGTTATTTAGCCAGGTTTCAATGGAAGTGAAGGCAGTTTGGGTTTGATGCTGGAGGTGACATGTTGTTCGTGGAGGTGATGATAGTAGAATCATCAGCATATTGTATAAGGGAGCTTTGGTGAGATGCAAAATGAAGGTTGTTAACAATGTTAAATAGTAGAGGTCCAGGAATGGACCCCTGAAGAACTCCAGTGCTATTTGGTAGGTAATTTGAGAGGGTTCCCTGCCATTTTACACATTGTTGCCTGCCTGCCAAGTAACTATTGAAACATCAAGTCCACTCCAAAAAAAATAGATTTAATAGGTTCTAGCACTAGAACGTATTAAATCTATTCTTTTTGGAGTGGACTGGACTGTCGTAGTTAATCTTATTGTTTTGTCTTGCTGCTCTGAGTGTGTTGTTCAGAACTATTGAAACATCATTGAGTAGTGGAGAAATGACGGAGGGCAGAGAGTTGTTAAAGTAGCTGGGGTGGGAAACCGTGTCAAAGGCTTTGGATAGATCAAGAAATATTACAGATGTTAGTAGTCTGGTGTCTCTGGCTTTATGGAGTAGTGCAGTAGCTGTACTATGTGATGGTCTAAAGCCATGTTGTGTAGGCGTGAGTAACTTATTTTGTAGTGCATGACCAAGTAGTTGTTTGTGGATGCATTTTTCTAATAGTTTAAACAGGGGCGATAGTATAGTGATAGGACAATAGTTAGAAACATCATTGCATGTACCACCTTTATGTAGGGGGATGATTATGGATTTTTTCCGGAGAGTAGGGATGTAACATTCTGAGATGTATCAGTTGATGAGTATACTGATGGATAAGCTATGGAATCCACAGCTAATTTTAAAGACTCTGGTGGGAGGTTGTCTGCAGTTGGTGAGCAAGGTTTTAGTTTGTGGAGTAACCTGCATATTAGTGAGTGGGTACAGGTTAAAGAGTAAGAAGTGGAAAATGTTGGGGAGATGTGGAGGGATCCTGTGGGGAATGGGAAGATGAATATGACAGGTGAGTATTTGTTTGGTAGAGGCTAAGGTTGCGCCTAGGGTGAGCGCCTGTGGGCTTATTGAAGGGTTTTATTAAACTGAGTATGCTATATATAAAATGTGTGTGTTGAGGGCTTCTGCTATTTGTGATGTTTTTTTTT
The DNA here is from genome assembly GCF_019279795.1 of Protopterus annectens. Lineage (NCBI taxonomy): Eukaryota > Metazoa > Chordata > Ceratodontiformes > Protopteridae > Protopterus > Protopterus annectens. The sequence goes on from NC_056745.1 coordinate 1,335,353,140, forward strand.
TTTTTTTGGTAGCAGGAGATGGATTTTCTTTAGTTCCAGGGTGCTGAGAAATGGTATGCCAAATTTTTTGGGGGGTTATTTTTGTGAGATTTTAGTTGGTGGGAGAAATAGTGTTTCTTGTCATTGCTTACCAGTTTTTTGGCATGATTCCATAGTTGTTTATAAATAATATAATAGAATATTTTTGGTGTCCTGCCATGTGATTTTACCTCTTCAACTACTGCTGCTACTGTGCATTTTATTCATTTTTTAAAATACATTTTTAGCTACCTTTGTTATGACCTCCAGTAGACTATCCATTGTACTAGGGCTGCTCCTATTGCTCCATTTTTTTCTTTAGTGCCCCTGGTACTACCGCCAATGCTGGGACCACTCCATTAGTGGGCTGGTAAGGGACAGTGGCTGATAAGTGGAGCAGTAAGCAGCATTACATACTCTGTCCTGCATACCAGTGTATTTTATGTATGCTGTATGTGGGCAGAGCTTGACATCACAAACATCACTGCAGAAAGCATTATTTAGTTCCAGCCTTTTTTTAATGAATGACAATCTGTCACATGATTTACAGCCCTGCACTCATCAGTGAAGAATGTGCCATATCAATAACAGTAACTCTTCCCTCCTGGCACAAGTCAGCTGACAAAAAAAATAACTTTCTTCCCCCACCTGGATCTTCCAGTGGTAATCAAATTAGGTTGCTAGGGACCACGCAGGGCTTCTTCCCTCTGCATCATGTAGCAGGGGTATAATTGTCTCACTCTTAGACTTTTCTCAGTAGTGAGGCAAGTGGACCACTTTACATTTAATTTCCCCTGCTACCTAAATTCTGTATTCATATACATAACATTTTTTGTCACTGAATTGATGTGACCTTCCATAAGTCATCTTCTACATGTTCTTAGTCATTCTTTCTAGGTTTCAGTCTTTTACAGCAAAAGTGAACCCCATTTAATGCAAATCACAAGCGACGGCAACTCTGTTACATAAAAGCAAGATGAAAAGTATTCCGCATATTACATTTTGAAATACAATGTCTACTTAACATTGTAACATTAACAAAAAAAAAAAAAGAAATGCAAAGGCAATGACAGACTTAGGTCAACAGAAGTGTCTGAAAGGAGTGCAGTGTATCACTTGTAAATACAAGTTACTTTAAGTGTGTCAGCATCACTGCTTGTAAAAGGATGCTGTGTACAAAACCTATATTTTACATTGTAGCAAAGCTCAGATTTCATAGCCCATACTAGTTTTCAGCTTTTCCTCCATGCATAAATCCTGAATACTGACACTGTTCTTTTAGTTCTTTGCCTGGACACTAATAAGTAGCTGTAAAGTAAGTGTTAAGTAACACTGAAACCCCAGGATAATCTATTAAATAAATGTAGTGTGAACTAATGTGTTAAGAATGTATTAATCATTGACATAAACCTTCTGCATCTTAAATCAACTAATAAATCGTAAATAATACAAATGCCGTACAATCTCTATCTAAGGCGCATATTGTGTCTTGTTGTGTCTTTTCGGCTTTTCCCGGTTAGGGGTCGCCACAGCGGAACTCCGGTCCACTAATGATTGGTAGTCGAGTTTTACGTGCCGAGTTACCAGCCCTGACACACAACCTTCAACGAAGGTACACCCATTCACGCATGTCTTCATGCATGTCTCCACGCAGAAGACGCCCTAGCTGAGAATCGAACCGGACAGCATCTTACTGTGAGGCGACAACGCTACCGCAGCACCACCACCGCGGGCTGTATCTAAGGCGCATACAATGAATAAATATTTTCCAGTCACATACAAGTAAATTGATTACAGAAAGCATTGTTAATCAAATACCAGACAATTTTTTATCATTTTTGTTTTATTATTTCAGAGTAGCGGATTCTGCATCCTTCAGCATTCCTATAACTAACGCAACGAATTCTGAAATGAACAAAAATGGAAAAAAATGTTGTCTGGCTGTTGACAAAGTGTGCTTTTGGTAAACTGTGCTGCATTGCTGGAGCATTTCTACCCGGGCCTCCACTGAAAACAGGATCTGTGGAACCTAGTCAGACTTTCCCGGTTAACAAATGTTAAATAAAATAAATAAATAAAATTGCTGTAAACTATTACTGCAAATTGTATTTTTTTACAAATTACAAGAGCAGAGGCATTAAGCAAGGGTTTCTGTTTCATAGCATTACTTACAGTGATGCAGCATTTTGCACGACATATGTAGCTAGAGTTTATAACAATAAACTAGTTAAATCACTTTGTGTGTATTTATCTTAATGATGTTCATCATACTGATCACTGTTGCAGTAGTCTTAGCTATATGGTTTATATCCTGCCAATGATATAACAGATGACCAGCTTCCAAAGCTTCAGGGCACCTTCCATGCACTCAGTGTCAGGCACCTCAAGCTGAGCAAACTAAAAGACATGTTTGGGTTTCAAACCCGGGGATCGACAGTCGGCTTGTGCTGTTCTTTTGCTGGGCAGAGAAGTTCCCTCTGGGGAAAAAAAACTTTCATTTTCAAATATTTGTTTGTGTTCCTCTTCAGGAAAGTTATTTTAAAGGTAGGAGTTTTGTGTTTTAATGGACTGTCAAGAGACTGTATTGTACTTTTAAATGGGAGTGCTCTTTTTTCCTGTCAGTTTAAAAGTTGTTTAAAGTAACCAAAAACATTTTTTTCTGAGCAGAAACTGTGTTCATTTTACCTTTGGGGACAGGCAAAGTGTTTTAAAGTGTCTTTAGTGTGTTCTTCTGGGAAAAAGTGACTTTTAAAGACTTTTAGTTTTTACCAGCATTTCTTGTTTGTCTTTTTAGGGAAAGAGGCACCATTTTAGCTTGACCTTGGAACAAACTACTGATCCCAACCATGGTCAGTCCTTCTTCTAACCACAAAAAGAAAACATTAAATAAACAGCCTTTGCCACCACAGCATGCTAGCAATTTGCCTTGGCTACAGGTGGGTGACTCTGCTGTTGTCATCTGTTGTACCTCAGACTGCTCACCTTCTACCCTGATGTAGCACCTACAGCCACTATGGATTGGGGTTAGCCATGTCCTCTGTGGCTATTGGGGTCCCTTCTGTTGTCATGGGAGAGTCACGCTTGTCAGTCCTGGAAGAGAGAACAGGTAAGGCTTCCCTATTGTGTCAGAATGGTCTGCCCATCCCAGCGGAAGCCTCGGCTGCCATTATGGTTGATTCCATTTTTCTTGTCAAAAAGAAACAAACGAAACAAAAAAAAAAAAAAAAAAACAGGTATGTATCTACTCAAATTTCCTTAGGTAGGAGTAGTTTACTGGGTCTGGTTCAGGGTTTAATTCAGGCTGTTGATCCTTCTTGTAAAGTAGTTTCTAGTAAAAGAAACAGGGGTGCCTCTTTTTCCTGAATTGAGTCAAGATTTTGAATCTGAACAGCAAGATGAAGGGACAGATACAGGGTTTTCTCCTCCGATTCTCAGATTTCTCATTCAGACTCAGAGGAGAGCTCAGTTTCTGATTCTCCCTGTGGGGGGTTTCTTTTTCTGAGTCTATTGCTACAATATGCCAGTGTTTCCAGTGGAAGAACACTGAGTTTCTCAGTCCCTCAGAAAATAAATTTCTAGAGCCTGCATTCATGTTTCCAGTTCTGTCTGCTTTAGAGGATGTGCGTGTTACTGCCTGCAATTTTCCTAATAGCCAGACACCTCTGCCTAAAAAGTAAGATAGGATGTATAGAGTTCCTCACTTTTTTAAGTACTTATACACTATTCCCAAACCTGACACAGCAGCTATAACTTTAGTTGAGCCCGCTGCTGTCAGTTAATTCTAATCCTACACTTTCTGATAAGGATGGAAAAATTATTGATAAGTATGGGAAAAATTTGTATACTTCTGCAACTTTGATTTCCATAATTTTGAACTGTCAAGCTCATATGTTAAAGTTTATTTTGACCAGTTGTGAAAGCTTTTGGAATGTTTTATCTGCAGTTTTTTCTTGTGAGGAAAAATCTGCTTCAAATAATTTCTTCTATTGTACAGATCACAACTCATTGGTTACAGTGAGTGAGTGAGTGTGTGTGTGTGTGTGTGTGTGTGTGTGTGTGATACTGTTGGCACTTCTTCCAGGGCCATGGCAGCTGGTACTGTTTTCTGGAAGTTTGCATGGCTACATTCGCAGAACATCCCAGATGATGTTAAAATGAGATTTTAAAATTTCCTTTAGAGAGAGATTTAGTATTTGACCTCTCTTCTACAGAGCTGATCAAAAAGTATGACGAAAGGGGTAAGCTGATTTAGAGAACCTTGAAGATTTTTAACCCTCCTTTTCCAATTTTTTAAGGGATCCTCTAACTCCTCATAGACTTTTAGCAAAAACACAAAATAAATAGTCTCAACAAGATACAGGTAAACAAACATTTAAGAAGAAATGCCAAGGAGATTCCAAAAAGAACCATCAAACCACCTAAAACCAAGGACAGTGCAACAAGTATTAATGAGTATTAAAGAGACTTTGTGATCCCCTCCCACCCTGGGACCTTTTTAATTCCAGAATGTCTGAATATATCCCTTTTTGTATTTGGCAACAGATAGTTTCAGACAAATGGGTTCTGAAGATCATTCATCAAGGTTACAAATATCAGTGAGACGAAATTCCTCTTTCCAGGGGGTCAGTCCTCATTATCCAGATCAGACTCTTGTTTCCACTGGTCCTTCATCACATGCTGTCCCAAGGAGTGATAGAACAAGTTCCTCCTTCCCAGGTGGGGAAAGGTTTTTATTCAATGATGTTCTTAGTGCCAAAGAAAGATATTTGGATACCAGTTCTGGATCTTTTTTTTCCTAAACCTGTTTATGATAGTAAAAGGATGTCATTTCACAACCTGTTACTGCTTCTTCTTTTTTCACATTTTCTGATAACACTTGACTTAAAAGCTGCTTATGACCTTGTGTGTGTCTGGATCACATTATCAGTTTTCTGCATCACCCTTTGGATTATCCACTGCACCAACAGCATTCACAAAGTGTCTAGTTGTAGCTAATTGCAGGCTACACAGTATCTACATTCTTCCATATTTAGGCGACTGACTTACTTTTGCAGAGTTTTTTCAAAGTGTCAGGAATCTCTTTCTTGGGTGAGAGAGATCTTGCACAAGATGGAATTCCATGAGAAGATTCAAAAGTCCTTCTTGACTCCTTCACACAGGATTGTGTTCCTGGGATGTCAATTAAACACTTCAGTTCAAAGAGCTTTTCTTCCACAGGAGAAAATAAATGTATATCTAGATCTATTACTAACATTTTCCACTCAAGCTTCAGTTACTGAGGGAATACCTCAGGATTTTGGGTCTCATGGCTTCTACGATTCTCATGATACTCCTGACAAGACTCTACATCAGAAAGACAGTGGTGTCTGAAGTCTCTCTGGTCCCAGCACTAACACTCTTTGTCTTTTCAAATCCCAGTGCTGGGATTTTTGTCAGAACAGAAATTATTTGGTGGAGACGAGAGATATCCTTAAATTCAAGATTCCCCTTCCCCCTCCCTTTTCTAAAGCAATCATTCACCACAACCACTTCAGACTTTGCCTGGGGAGCAGTTTCAGATGGTAAAAAAGTGCAATGTGTGTGGGACACAAAGGAGAGATGTAAGTGCATAAATATCAGAGAGACGCCCTGATCAAGGCATTAAACTCTATGAATCATCTTTGTTCTCTGGGACCTCTTCAAGTTGTTACAGAGAATATCACAACCATGTGGTACAGCAACAAGCAAGGGGGGGCCAGTTTGTACCCCCTTTGTGGACTAGCTATGCTAGCTTGGGATACAGCTTCTCAGTACAGATATCCTGTATTCTGTCAGAGCACAACGGTGTGACAGACAAGCTAAGCAGGACCATGGCAGAACCTCATGAATGGAAACAATTGGGGGGGGGGGGTCCTTCCAGGATTTGAGCCATCTGTGGGGAGTTCTTCAAGTAACCCTCTTTGTCTTCTCTCTGAAAAATCAACTGGAAAGATTTTGCTCCAAGATTCCATGCAAAAAGGCCTAGAAGACAGATGCATTTCTTTTCCTTGAACAGGAATATTCCTTTACACTTTTCCAACCTTTCCACTAATATCTTGGGTACTTCTGAAGATACAGAAGGAATCCCCCAAGATCATTTTGGTGACTCCCTTCTGGCCCAGCCAACAGTGGTTCTCGCTTCTTTTGGAAATTGCCAGGGGCAATTAACACACTTCCTGACAGACTAGATCTAATCACAAAAGAACAGGGGATTTTTGATACATGCTGATATCAATCAACTTCAGTTAACTGTTTGGTTGATAGGGGACTTAATGACATTTAGGCACCTGTTTACTGAGGACATGCAGCAGGTCCTAACGGGGACAAGAACGCCTGCTACTAGAAAATCATATATTAGCAAATGGAAACAGTTTTTGGTGCCAACAACATAACAGGCATCCATTTGTTCTCTGGTTTTACAATATTTGTGTGAGTTACTATCCTATGGTCTTTTTTATTTCTCCGTCAAGGTTTATTTATCAGCCATTTCAGCAAGACTGCCCATGGATCCTCCTCTTTCAATGCAGTCTCACGTCAAAATGTACTTAAAATGTACTTGAAAAGGGTTTTGCATAAGAGGCCTCCAAGAAAACCTTAGCCCCTCCTTGGGATCTTCATTTTGTGTTAGAGAAGCACTTTCTCTATTTTAGCCAGTTAACCTGGCTGAGTTGAGGTTCTTAACATGGAAATCAGGTTCTACTGATTGTTCTGTCTGCTCCTAGAAGAGTCTGCTCCTAGAAGAGTATCTTATTTGCAAGCTCTTATGGCGAGTCAACCCTATCTCATTTTCCATAGGTGCATGATTTCTTTGAGAACTAATCTAAATGGTATCCATGTTTATTTAAAGTGAAACTGTCCATCTACCAGTTTTATTTCTTGAACCAAAAAAATGAGGGAGAAAGGACACTCCATGCCTTGGATGTCCACAGACAACTCAGATACTATTTTGATAAAACTAAATCTTTCAGATCTTTGGATCAATTGTTTATTTCTTATGAATATAAGAAGGGACAACCTATGTCAAAACAGACTATTTCCAAATGGTTGTCTAAATGTATTACCATTTGTTATATCTACCATAACAAAACAATTCGAGGCATGGTCAAAGCTCACTCTTACCAGGGCCTTGGCTTTATCTATGGCTTTTTGGAAAGGGCTGAATCCTAAAAGTATTCTAGAAGCTGCTTCTTGGTCCTCTTTTACAATGCAGTATAAACTTGATTCCTTTTCTAGGTCCAGGTCAGGCTTTGCTACGGCCATTCTCCACGGGCTCCTGAACTCTTATCCTTCCACAACCCAAACGTAGTAAGCTAGTGTAATCTGCCCAGATAGCTAAGGCTACTGCAGTAGAATATGATGAACATAGTACAGTTGTGTAAGTAAATTTACCATAAAAATAGATGTTTGAATGATCACTGCTGTAGTAGCCATTCCCTCCCTCTACCTCCCTTGTTTTTTGGTGTGTTTTATATGCCAGGTGTGAATATTTTTTTTTTGTTTTTTTCTAGCATTGTCCTTCCAGGGCTCAGCCTCTCCCTCTCTGTTCGCAGGAATGCTCTGAAGGGCTGAGAGCCCTAATGTGTCATAACAGTTATGGCACGTTTTCATCCCATAAAAACAATCAGTATACTGATATTGCATTATTTAAACTTTCCTTATGTGAACACTTATGATAACCCATTTACAATGGATATACATTTCTCACTTAATATCTCTTTTTAGAATATTGCTGCACCTGCTGATATAAAGTTTTCACATTACTTCCATATGTTTTTGCATTGCTGCTCTTTTCACAATGGACATATTATATCTTCAGATGATTTTTACTCTCATGTGTGCAGCTTCAATTGTTGATATAATTTAATGTTATGCATGTATTATCCTCCAGTCTCTGTTTAATCTCTACTCACTACTCTTCAAATATTGTTTGTACTTGCAAAGTATCTACTATAATCTTTTTGTAAGTTTATCTTTCTATAAATATATTTTTGGAACTTTTCTCCTCAAGAATCCACTGAACAGGGAACTGATGTAACCCAGACAGATCTTTCAGATACCCAAATACCAATAAATATAACTAACTAGCAAACTACCTAGCTAACTAATTAATCAGCTAACAAAATCTACCCTGGATTTTAGTACTAAAGTTGTGATTTTACAATACAGCTAGATAAAATACTGCTGCATTTGTGAAAGCTATGGTTAGCTGCATGGGAAAACAGCAAACAAACCACAGATGATGCAGACTGCGGTACAACAATTTGTCTTTCTTTTGTTCTTTCTCTCTTTCTGTGCTCATATCAGGCTTACGTCAGATATTTTATTATTTGCTTCCAACAACATTAAGTTGTGTGCTCAATACGCACTTCACTGTTTTAATGAGTTTGGGAGCAATACTTGACATGATCTGTGTTTATTAGGAGTTACTATTTTGTCATAATTATTTAAGTGAAGATAGTCAGGAAGCAGAGGTAAAGAAAGTCTAAAAAGCATTTCTATTATCATGAAGAACTCATCATAACGCACACAAACACACGTGCACGTAGAAGTGTATAGTTATTCACAGTAGAAATAACATTTTCTTTGTATGATAGTAGATTGCATATTTCACAAGGACACACATACCTAGGTTCATAGGAAGGTACTAGGCTGTCTGCCCAAAGGCATTTATAAGCCTAGCCAGAATGTGTTACCTTTCGCCGCCCCCTTAGATTAGTTCCCTGTGCCTCTGTCCAGCAGAGCCACTGAAGTGATCCCCGAGGTAAACTTTCTGTTTCCCATCCACTTGTCAAGGTTTCTTTTGAAGAGTGTTAGCGTGGAGCTCTGCCTAATGTAGATTGGGATCTTGTTCCAAAGCATGGGAAGTCTCTGGGACAGGAATCTATCCCTCCAGCATGTCCTATTTTTTTGTTGTGGTGAGGTTTAGATCCCTAGAGCATGTGGCTCGAGGGGATAAGGTTTTCTTTAGGTGGAGCATGTCCATCAATTCTGGGTTGGACATGGCCTTGTATGTCAGGCAGAGATCACTTCTGAGTAGGCGGTATGCAACCAAGTACAGCTATAGTCTCTTCAGTCGAGCTGCATAGGGCATCTGTTTGAGGCCAGTGATCCTCTTGGTGAGTTACTTCTGTGGTTTTTCCAGCTGCTGCAGGTGTCTTGTAAGGTACATCCCAAATGGGGCGTTGTACTCTATGATGGGTCTGATGAGTAGAAGGGCACAATGACCTCTTTTGATCTGGATGCAAACCTTTTTGTGATTAGGTGGGCCATGTAGAAGGATTTTCTAACCACTTTGGCAATGTGATTATCAAAGGTAAGATTACTATCTACTTGGGTCCCCAGATCCCTTATTACGTCTTCTGTATTTAGGAGACTACCACCTATGTGGTAGTTTGTGGGTACTTTGTTTTTTCTAAAGGGGATGACTATGCACTTTTTGGCATTTAGCTTGAGGCCATGATTTTGAAACCGGTATCTGTCTCAGTGAGACCCTTTTGGAGGATGTCTGTGTCAGCCTGAGAGTCAGTTATAGCCCCTAGTTTGCAGTCATCTGCGAACCTGGTTAGCCATAGTCCTCCTGTGCTTGCCTGTACCTCTACCTCTGAGAAGTATATGCCAAACAGGAGGGGCCCTAGGACTAAGCCCTGGGGAACGCCACTTGTAACCAGTTTAGATTTGGACCTAGCTCCCGCAACTCTCACCATGTGGGTTCTGTCCGTGAGCCAGTTGGCAACCCATCTTGTGAAGTAGGGGTTTATGTTCAGGCTGGTGAGCTTGTCTATAATACCAGAATGGGGAATGGTGTCGAAGACCTTAGTGAGGTCTAGGTAGCCTGTGTGTACCATCTTTCCCTCGTCTATAGCCTTGGTAACTGTCTCAAAGAAGTCCACCAGGTTTAGGAGGCATGATCTCCCCTTAACAAAGCTGAACTGGGTAGGGTCCAGTGTTTGGAGGTTCCCAATGTCTCTGCTAATGAGTTCCATGATGATGCACTCCAGAGCCTTGCAGATCAAGCTAGTCAGGCTTATACGGCGATAGTTCCCGGGGTCTGTTGTGGCTCCACCTTTGTGGAGAAGAATAACCGTTGCTGTGCACCACTCTATGGGTACATAGCCTGTGGAGAGGCTGAGTTTGAACAGTGTGTTTAGGTGAGGGGTTAGTTCATCTTTGAGCTCGTGTAGGACACAGCATGGGACACTGTGTTCATGGGACACTGTGTTTTTGGCTTTGGAGAGGGCTGTTTTAACCTGAGTGTCTGTGATTTCAGGGACTCTAGATTCTTCTGATATGGTTATGGGCCCCTTTGGGGGTGAAGTCTGTGCTGAACCTGTCTGCCAGGATGTTGGCGATATTGGTTGGTTCAGTGTATTTTGTGGCATTCTGTACTAACTCGAGCAGATCTGAGCATTGCCACCTAGATTCTTGATATAGCTAAAGAATGCCTTGTGGCCATCTTTGGAGTCTTTGGCAATTTTGCTTTCAAAGCTCGCCTTGGATGATTTTATGAGGGATCGTAGTTCACACTCACACTCACGCACACTCTCTCTGTGTTTTGCTCACTTATTTTCCTATCATGAATGTGCAGAATAATCAGCATGCTAAAAAGTTAATGCTGATTGGGTACAGTAAAAAATGTAGCCATGATAAATGCAGCATCACTCACCAAATTAATTCAGTAGATGTACTGCTTCATTGTAGCTACAGAAACATGAACATTATGGCCATTCTTTTTCATGCCCTAATATTTTAAATATACCTCGGAGGCCTCATAAGAGCTGGTCAACATGCATGCAACTGTACTGGGCAATATGTTATCCAGTGAGTTACCAGGGAGGGTTTATCAACAACGCCTGAGTGTGGGATGGTGCTGAATGCATTCAAAAGGCCCAGGTAGGCACTGTACTCTGATTTACCCTCTTACATTGTTTCAGTGACCTTTTTGACATTCCAAGGTGCAGTGATATATAGAATTGAGGAAATGGCAGGAGGTAGCAATCTAACTAATTAAACTATTCCTATGAAATAGTTTTTTTGAAAATTATGAGGTCAGAATAAACAAACTGGATGTACTTTAAAAAGAAGTCAGGCCTGTTTCTTTCCAGTCTTCTATTCAAATTGAAATAACTTGATGACTATCCACCTTTAGCAAATAATTTACACATGAATGATTTACATTATTTATTCATGTCACACACATATAACTTCTAGGTCTTTTTGCCCTATTTCTTTGTCTGAAAACTGTGAGCATTCATGTGTGTGCAGCGTGTGTGTTTATATATGCATATATATCTATATCTACCTATATATATATATATATATATATATATATATATATATATATATATATATATATATATATATATATACACACACACACACACACACATATATATATATATATATATATATATATATATATATACACACACATACATATATCTCTATCTATATATATCTATATCTAATCTTTCTCTCTCTCTCTCTATATATATATGTTTCACTTTATAATCTCGAAATGCTGAACTCTCAGATTTCTGCATTTCGAGACCATAAAGCCGAAACTGTACAAAACCGAAACTTCACAAACCCGAACACATAGCATACACCACACCACACACAAACCACAACACCCACACCACAAAACAAATGCACACAAAAAAAACAAAACACCAAACACTCAAATACCTACACTACACAAAAGCAGGGGGGCAAGCCCCCATGCACTAACCACACCCAACTACTTATATATATTAACT
>NC_056745.1:1335369931-1335474931 GCF_019279795.1 Protopterus annectens
CTATGGATCAAGGTTAGCCATGTCCTCTGTGGCTGTTGGCATCCCATCTATTATCAAGGGAGAGACACTCTAGTCTGTCCTGGGAGAGAGAACATGAAAGGCTTCCCTGTTGTGTCAGAATGGTTGGCCCATCCCTGCGGAAGCCACTGCTGCCATTATGGTTGATTCCATTTTTCCTGTCAAAAAGAAAGAAAATAAACAGGCATGTAACTACTCCTCTTCAAATTTCCTTAGGTAGGAGTAGTTTACTGCATCTGGTTCAGGGTTTAATTCAGGCTGCTGATCCTTCTTGTAAAGTAGTTTCTGGTAAATGAAACAGGGATACCTATTTTCCTGAATTGATTCAAGATTCTGAATCTGAATAGCAAGATGAAGGGACAGATACAGGGTTTTCTCCTCAGATTTCTGAATCGGACTCAGAGGAGCGCTCAGTTTCTGATTCTCCCTGTGGGGGGTTTCTTTTTCTGAGTCTACTGCTAGAATGTGCCAGCGTTTCCAATGGAAGAACACTGACGTTTCTCATTCCCCTAGAAAATACATTTCTAGAGCCTGTATTCATTCTTCCAGTTCTGTCTGCTTTAGAGGATGTGTGTGTTACTGCCTGCAATTTTCCTAATAACCAGACACCTCCCCCTAAACAGAAAGATAGGATGTATAAAGTTCCTCGCTTTTTTAAGTACTTATACACTATTCCCAAACCTGACACAGCAGCTATCACTTTAATTGATCCCACTGCTGTCAAACAGTTAATTCCAATCCTGCACTTTCTGATAAGAATGTGAAAATTATTGATTTCTGGAAAGGAAAGGCAATTATTGATAAGTATGGAAAAAATGTGCATACTTCTGCAACTTTAATTTCCAGAATTTTGAACTGTCAGGCTCATATGTCAAAGTTTATTTTTGACTAGTTGTGAAAGCTTTCGGACTGTTTTATCTGCAGTTTTTTCTGGTGAGGAAAAATCTGCTTCAAATAATGAATTTCTTCTGTTGTACAGATCACTACTCATTGGTTACAGTGTGTGTGTGTGTGTGTGTGTGTGTGTGTGTGTGTGTGTGTGTGTGTGTGTGTGTGTGTGTGTGTGTGTGATACGGTTGGTACTTCTTCCAGGGCTGTGGCCACTGGTACTGTTTTCCGAAAGTTTGCATGGCTACATTCTCAGAACATCCCAGATGATGTTGAAATGAGATTTTAAAATTTCCTTTCGAGAGAAATTTAGTATTTGACCTCTCTTCTACAGAGCTAATCAAAAAGTATGATGAAAGGGGTAAGCTGATTTAGAGAACCTTGAAGATTTTTAGCCCTCCTTTTCCATTTTTTTTAAGGGATCCTCTAACTCCTCATAGAGTTTTAGCAAAAACACCAAATAAATAGTCTCGACAAGATACAGGTAAACACAAATTTAAGAAGAAATGTCAAGGGGATTCCAAAAAGAACCATCAAACCACCCAAAACCAAGGAAAGTGCAACAAGTATTAATGAGTATTAAAGAGATCTTGTGACCCCATCCCACCCTGGGACCTTTTTAATTCCATAAAGTCTGAATATATCCCTTTTTGTATTTGGCAACAGTTTCAGACAAATGGGTTCTGAAGATCATTCAAAGTTACAAATATCAGTGGGAGGAAACTGCTCTTTTCAGGGGGTCAATCCTCATCCTTGTAGATCAGACTCGTTTTCACTGGTCCTTCATCACATGCTGTCCCAAGGAGTGATAGAACCAGTTCCTCCTTCCCAGGTGGGGAAAGGTTTTTATTCAATGATGTTCTTAGTGCCAAAGAAAGATATTTGGATACCAGCTCTGGATCTTTTTTTTTTTTTCCTAAACCTGTTTATGATAGTAAACGGATGTCACTTCACAGCCTGTTACCTCATCTTTTTTTTCACATTTCCTGATAACACTTGACTTAAAAGCTGTTTATGAACTTGTGTGTCTGGATCACATCATCATATATCTAGATCTATTTCTAATGTTTTCCACTCAAGCTGCAGTTACTGAGGAAATATCTCAGGATTTTGGGTCTCATGGCTTCTATGATTCTCATGATACTCCTGACAAGACTCTACATGAGAAAGACACAGTGGTGTCTGAAGTCTCTTTGGTCCCAGCACCAACACTCTGTCTTTTCAAATCCCAGTGCTGGGATTTTTCTCAGAACAGAAATCATTTGGTGGAGACAACAGATACCCTTAAATCCAGGTTTTCACTTCCCCCTCCCTTTTCCAAATCAGTTATTCACCACAACCACTTCAGACTTTGCCTGGGGAGCAGTTTCAGAGGGTATAAAAATGCAATGTGTGTGGGACACAAAGGACAAATGTAAATTATAAATGTCACAGAGATACCCTGATCAAGGCACTAAACTCTTTGAATCATCTTTGGTCTTCGGGACCTCTTTAAGTTGGTACAGAGAATATCACAACCATGTGGTACATCAACCAGCAAGTGGAAACCAGTTTGTAACCCCCTTTCCGGACTATCTGTGTTAGCTTGGATACAGCTTCTCAGTGCAGATATCCTGTATTCTCTTAGAGCAAAACTGTGTAGCAACAAGCTAAGCAGGATCATGGCAGACCCTCATGAATGGAAAAAAAATGTGGGGGTCTTCTAAGATTTGATCCATCTGTGGGGATTTCTTCAAATAGTCCTCTTTGTCTCCTCTCTGAACAATCAACTAGGAAGATTTTGCTCCAGGACTCCATGCAAGAAGGCCTGGAAGACAGATTCCTTTTATTTTTCTTGAACAGGAATATTCCTTAAAACTTTTCCACCCTTTCCACTAATATCTTAGGTACTTCTGAAGATACAGAAGGTATCCCCGAAGATCATTTTGGTGACTCCCTCCTGCCCCGGTCAACAGTGGTTCTCCCTTCTTTAGGAAATTGCCAGGGGCAATTAACACGCTTCCTGACAGACTGGATCTAATCACACAAGAACAGGGGATTTTTGATACATGCCGATATCAATCTACTTCAGTTGACTGCTTGGTTGATAGGGGACTTAATGACATTTAGGCACCTGTTTACTGAGGACATGCAGCAGGTCCTAACGGGGACAAGAAAGCCTGCTACTAGAAAATCATATATTAGCAAATGGAAACAGTTTTTGGTGCCAAGAACATAACCAGCACCCATTTGTTCTCTGGTTTTACAATATTTGTGTGAGTTACTATCCTATGGCTTTTTTATTTCTCTATCAAGGTTTATTTATCAGCCATTTCAGCATGGCTACCCATGGATCTAAGGTTTACCAGCCATTTCAGCATGATTGCCCATGGATCCTGCTATTTCAATGCAGTCTCATGTCAAAATGTACTTGAAATGTACTTGAAAAAGGTTTCGGATAAGAGGCCTCCAAGAAAATCTCTAGCACCTCCTTGGGATCTTAATTTTGTGTTAGAGAAACACTTTCTACATTTTATGTAGTTAGCCTGGCTGAGTTGGGGTTCTTAACATGGAAATCAGGTTCTACTGATTGTTCTGTCTGCTGCTAGAAGGGTATCTGAGTTGCAAGCTCTTATGGTGAGTCAACCCTATCTCATTTTCCACAGGGTCATGATTTCTTTGAGAACTAATCTAAGTGGTATTCATGTTTACTTAAAGTGAATCTATCCATCTACCTGTTCTCCAGGGACTCCTGAACTCTTATCCTTCCACAACCCAAATGTAGTAAGCTAGTGTAATCTGCCTGTATAGCTAAGGCTACTGCAACAGAGACCAATAAGATGAACATAGTATAGCTGTATAAGTAAATTTACCATAACAATAAATGCTCAAATGATCACTGGTGTAGTAGCCATTCCCTCCCTCTACCTCCCTTGTTTTTGTGTGTTTTTTGTGCCAAGGTGTGGATATTTGTTTTGTTGTTTCGAGCGTTGTCCTTCCAGGGCTCAGCCTCCCCCTCTCTGTCCGCAGGAATGCTCTGAAGGGCTTAGAGCCCTAATGTGTCATTACAGTTATAGTGCGTTTCCATCCCATAAAAACAATCAGTACACCGATATTGCATTATTTAAACTTTCCTTATGTGAACACTTATGATAACCCATTTACAATGGCTATACGTTTCTCACTTAATATCTCTTTTTAGAATATTGCTGCACCTGCTGATATAAAGTTGTTTTCAGATTACCTCCATATGTTATTGCATTGTTACTCTTTTCACAATGGACATATTTTATCTTCAGATGTTTTTTACTCTCATGTGTACAGCTTCAATTGTGGATATAATTTAATTTTATATATGTATTACCCTCCAGTCTATGTTTAGTCCCTAATCACTATACTTCAAATATTGTTTGTACTTGTAAAGTATCTGCTATAATACTTTTCTAAGTTTATCTTTCAACA
Organism: Protopterus annectens; assembly: GCF_019279795.1. Classification (NCBI taxonomy): domain Eukaryota; kingdom Metazoa; phylum Chordata; order Ceratodontiformes; family Protopteridae; genus Protopterus; species Protopterus annectens. Next base: position 1,335,374,279 of record NC_056745.1, read on the forward strand.
TTTATTTCGAGCTAGCTGATATGATGGACAGAAGGAAGGTTGGCATATTGTGTGTGCAAGAGACTAGATGGAAGGGGAGCAAGGCTAGGTGTATCGGAGGTGGGTTCAAATTGTTTTATCATGGTGTGGATGGGAGGAGAAATGGCGTAGGAGTTATTCTGAAATAACAGTATGCCAAGAGTGTTTTGGAGGTGAAAAGAGTGTCGGATAGAGTGATGTTTATGAAGCTAGAAATTGATGGTGTAATGATGAATGTTGTTAGTGCATTTGCTCCACACAAGTTGGGTGTGCAATGGATGAGAAAGAAAAAAATTTGGAGTGAATTGGATGAATTGGTGATGACTGTACCCAAGGGTGAGAAAGTGGGGATTGGAGCAGATTTCAGTGGGCATGATGGTGAAGGGAACAGAGGGGATGAGGACGTGATGGGTCGGTATGGTGTTAAACAAAGGAATGCAGAAGGTCAGATGGTAGTGGATTTTGTGAAAAGGATGGACATGGATGTGTTGAATATGTATTTTAACAAGAGGGAGGAGCATAGGGTGACATACAAGAGTGGAGGAAGATGCACACAGGTGGATTATATCTTATGTAGGAGGGCCAGTCTGAAGGAGTTTGGAGACTGTAAAGTGGTGACCGGAGAAGGTGTAGTTAGGCAGCATTAAAGGGTAGTTTGTAGGATGACATTGGTGATCAGGAAGAGGAGAAGGAGGAGTGTGAGGGCAGCACCAAGGATCAAATGGTGGAAATTGAAAAAGGGTAATTGTGAGGTGGAGTTCAGGGATGAGTTAAGACAGGCACTGGGTGGCAGTGAAGAGTTACCAAATAGCTGGGTAACTACAGCAGAGCTAGTAAAGGAGACAGCTAGAAAGGTGTTTGGTATCACATCGGGACAGAGGAAGGATGACAAGGAGACATGGTGTGGAATGAGGAAGTACAGGAGAGTATACAGGCAAAGAGGTTGGCAAAGAAGAAGTGGGATTGTCAGAGAGATGAAGAAAGTAGACAGGAGTATAAGGAGATGAGGTGCATGACAAAGAGAGAGGTGGCAATGGCTAAGGATAAGGCATATGAAGAGTTGTATGAAAGGTTGGACACTAAGGAGGGAGAAAAGGACCTGTACCAATTGGCTAGACAGAGGGACTGAGCTAGGAAAGATGTGCAGCAGGTAAAGGTGATAAAGGATAATGAGGGAAACATACTCACAAGCGAGGAGAGTGTGTTGAGGAGATGGAAAGAGTACTTTGAGGGGTTGATGAATGAAGAGAATGAGAGGGAGAGAAGGTTGGATGTTGTAGGGTTAGTGAATCATGAAGTACAATGGATTAGCAAGGAGGAAGTAAGGATAGCTATGAAGAGAATGAAGAATGGAAAGGCTGTTGGCCCAGATGACATACCTGTGGAAGCATGGAGGTGTTTAGGTGAAATGGCAGTGGAGTTTTTAACCAGATTGTTTAATGAAATCTTAGGAAGTGAGAGGATGCCTGAGGAATGGAGAAAAAGTGTTTTGGTACCGATTTTTAAGAATAAGGGTGATGTGCAGAGCTGTAGTAACTACAGAGGGATTAAACTGATCAGTCACAGCATGAAGTTATGTGAAAGAGTAGTGGAAGCTAGTTTAAGAAGGGATGTGATGATTAGTGATCAGCAGTATGGTTTCATGCCGGAAAAGAGCACTACAGATGTGATGTTTGCTCGGAGAGTGTTGATGGAGAAGTACAGAGAATGTCAGAAGGAGTTGCATTGTGTTTTTGTAGACTTAGAGAAAGCATATGACAGGGTGCCTAGAGAGGAGTTGTGGTACTGTATGAGGAAGTCAGGAGTGTCAGAGAAGTATGCAAGAGTGGTACAGGATATGTACGAGGGTAGTGTGACAGCGGTGAGGTCTGCGGTGGGAGTGACAAATGCGTTTAAGGTGGAGGTGGGATTACATCAAGGATCAGCTCTGAGCCCTTTCTTATTTGCAGTGGTGATAGACAGGTTGACAGACGAGATCAGACTGGAGTCCCCATGGACTATGAAGTTTGCAGATGACATTGTGATCTGTAGTGAGAGTAGGGAACAGGTGGAGGAGACCCTGGAGAGATGGAGATATGCTCTAGAGAGAAGAGGAAAGCGAGGTGAAGAAGAGGGTACAGGCAGGATGGAGTGGGTGGAGAAGAGTGTCAGGAGTGATTTGTGACAGACAAGTACCTGTAAGAGTGAAAGGAAAGGTCTACAAAACGGTAGTACGACCAGCTATGTTATATGGGTTTGAGACAGTAGCATTGACAAAAAGGCAGGAGTTTGAGCTGGATGTGGCAGAGTTAAAGATGTTAAGATTTGCACCGGGTGTGACGAGGTTGGACAGGATTAGGAATAAGTATATTAGAGGGTCAGCCCAGGTTGGAAGGTTTGGAGACAAAGCCAGAGAGGCACGATTACGTTGGTTTGGACATGTGCTGAGGAGGGATGCTGAGTATATTGGGGAAAAGATGCTAAGGATGAAGCAACCAGATAATAGGAAAAGAGGAAGGCCTAAGATAAGGTTTATGGATGTGGTAAGAGAGGACATGCAGGTGGTTGGTGTGACAGAGCAAGATGCAGAGGACGGGAAGAAATGGAAAAAGGTGATCCGCTGTGGCAACCCCTAATGGGAACAGCCAAAAGAAGATGATGATGATTTATAGTTTGATTACTGGGGAAGTCCACTGGGCCCAAAGGACCCGTTTTTAGTAGAGGCCACAGGAGAAAAGTTCCAGGAAACATAATACAGTACAGATATAATACATAACAGAGATACAAAGTATAGGACTTACAGAGAGATACATTGTATAGGACAGTTTACAAAGTCTGTACAGAGTTGCACATAGTTTACAAAGTCTGTACAGAGTCACACAGTCAAACAAAATAGCTTATGGTTGTTCAATGGGTAATAAAGATACATTTCTGCAAACATTCCAAGAAACACACCTTTAAAAATAAAGGTAGAAACACTTTGCATGCACTCATGTAACGTAAGATGCCATTTACAATATTTACACAGTTATGTTGTATGATAAGTAGGTCTTGGAAATTGTAGAGAATATAGACATACTCAAGGTGAAGTAACTATGGGAGAATACTAGACAGGTTAGAGACCTGTAAGAAAGCATCCTGGGGGCAAATATTTACTTGGATTTAGGTAGGGTGAAAGCAGGTACATTTCCATTTAGAGGAGAGGCATTTGAAAAGCTGGGATTTAAAGTTCTCTGAGTTTGGTATAGTTCTAAAAGTGGAAGGAAGAGAATTCCATTTCTTTCCTAAGGAGAAAGAGAGGACACGTTGTCCAGGAGGAAGTTTGGGCTTATGTATAGCAATTACGTTTTGATGTTCAGATCTGAGCTTTCTGCTGAGGGAGTAAGGGGGAAGGATATTTGCTAGAGCAAGACATTTAGTAGGGTGAAATATAAGTCTGTGTGGAGTGTAAGTTGGAGGTAGTTTAGGTAGTTTGGAAGTTCAAGCCAGTTCAGAGATTGTAGGGTAAGGCAGTGATGGGTGGAATTTCTGGATTTGGTGGCAAATTTAGAGGTTTTATTATAGCAGTTTTCTAGTTTGGAGGAGGTGGAGGCAGTTAGACTGGTAAGGAGAGGTGCTCCATATAATAAGGAGGGAAGAAGATAAGTAGTGGCCAGAGTTTGCCTAGTGGAGTTTGAGAGGAAGCGATTATTCCTGCATAGCATGCCTAGTTTTTGGAGGGTTTTCTTAACATTTTGTTGAATGTGGATGTCAGACTTGAGGTATTCGTCAATAGTAATGCCGAGAAGATTAGCAGAGGGAACCACTTCTATAGGTGAGTTGGTTTGGCTAAGGACTTTGAAAGTACTTTTGTTGTAGGAGTAAGTCTTAGTGGGGGGGGGAGTAGTATTTTTGATTTGTTAGCATTTAAAGAGAGGTGATTTTGACACAGCCTTTCTTCGGTTATTGAAAAAACATTTTGGTTGTTGTTGAGCAGTTCAGAGAGGTTGGAGGCAGAGCAGACTAAGGTTGAGTCGACTGCGTATTGAATGACTTTGGTGTCAGGAATGGCAGTGTGAAAGTTGTTGATAAAGATGTTAAAAAGCATGGGCCCAAGGATAGATCCCTGTGGTACATCAGTAGGGGTGGGTAAGAAGGAAGAGATGGAGTTATTCCATTTTACTGCTTGAGATCTATCAGATAGGTAGCTGGAGATCCAGGATAAAGTGTTTGATGAGAGATGAAAATTAGAGAGATGAAAAAGAAGGTGTTTGTGGTAAACAGTATCGAATGCTTTAGATAGATCTAGCAAAACTGTAGAGACCAAGTGTCCAGAATCTCGGTCTTGATTGACGGTTTCTAGAAATGACAGCAGTGCAGTTATAGTGCTATGGCCTGGGCAGAAGCCATGTTGGGTAGGTGTAAGAAGATGTTTTTGGGTAAGAAAAGGCATAAGTTGGAGGTGGATGAACTTTTCTAGGATTTTGGATATAGGTGAGAGCAGAGCGACAGGGCGGAAGTTTGAGATGTTGGAGTTTTTGCATCCTTTGTGAAGAGGAAGGATATAAGCGGAGCGCCAGAGTTTGGGGACATATGATTAATTTATGGATCTGATAATCAAACAAATGGTCCAGGCAGCAGCAGGTGTCAGCTAGTAGAAAGGTCTATTTTTAAAAATTCACCACAAGCGCTTTCACCCTGACAACAATACAGGGCTTTTTCACTTGAAAAAGCCCTGTATTGTTGTCAGGGTGAAAGCGCTTGTGGTGAATTTTTAAAAATAAACCTTTCTACTGGCTGACACCTGCTGCTGCCTGGACCTTTTGTTTGATTATCAGTTTTTCTTTTCGGTCCTGCATGTGTTACTACTTTTCATTTATGGATTTGTTAATAATGATGCTAATTGGGAGAGCTATTCCATCAGCAGCACATTTTAGGAAGGAGGAGGGAATATTGTCAGGAGCATTAGAACAAGGTTTAAGCTTGGATAGAAGTTTTTTTATAAAGTTAGTGGAGACAGGTTTGAGCTCAAGCATAAAGGGATGACTATTAGAGGAATTAGATAGAGAAAAGCGAGGGACTGGTGGGTTATCATTGGGGAAAGTCTTGGTCAATTCAGAAACAGTTTCTATGAAAAATGAGTTAAATTCAGAGCCTAATTCAAGGTTGGATTTACTAGGGTCAGGACAGGGGATATTCTTGGAGCCAGGATTAAGAAGAGAGTTTACTGATTCCTAGAATTGCTTGGGGTTTTTATTATTGTTGGACTGTAGCTTGATATAGTAGGATTTTTTGTCCTTAGTGATAAGCTGTTTTGCAAGGTTACAGAGTTGTTTGTATTGGAGCAGGGTACTGGGCAATTTGTTGTTTTGGTAAAGCTTCCATAGTTTGTCCCTTTGGGGAATTACTTGTTTTGTTAGCCAGGGGGCTGAATTAGTCTTTATCCTTTTGTTTCTTAGTGGAGCTAGTGAGTTTAGAATGTCTAGGAAGACAGAGTTGAAGAAGTCTATGGCACTGTCAAGTGGAAGGGTATTTAGAATGCGCCAGTCCATTTGTTTGAGCATGTTAGAGAAAGTTATGGGGTTGAAATTACTGAGGTTACGAGTAAGAATGTATTGGTGATGTTGAGGTGAGGAGTTGGTTGCACGATGGATAAAAGCTGAGAGGTGGTCACTAATGGAGTCAGGGATTGTGCCAGAGTTACTTTATTTGAATCAGAGACTAGGATCCAATCAATAGTGGATACAGGGGGGTTACTTTTGTTAGGTCGGGTGATAGGGAGAATCATTTGAGTGAAATTATATAGGTTAATGGATAAGGAGGGAGAGGAACTGTTAACTTTATTCCAATCAATATTTACATCACCTAAAATGTAGGTTTCATAGTTAATTTCAGTGGCAGCCCATAGGAGAATGTCTTCGAGGGTGGAGATATTGTTACCAGGAGAGATATATAGGGGAATAATGCAGATATTTTTGTGTTTATTTATTTTTAGTAGTCCAGCTGTAAGTTGTGTTATTGAATTGTGGGACTGAAGTTTGGAGAGGTATTGAGGTTAGAAGGCTAGAGTAGACTAGTGCAGTGCCACCACCTTTTTTATGTGGTCGGTCATTTCTGAGAATATGGAATCCAGGGGGTAGGATCTCAGAATTGGAGACATGGGCTTTGAGTCAAGTTTCGGAGATGGCTAGGATGTCTGGTTGGTTATGGCTTAGCCAAGCTTGAAATATGTGAACTTTGTTGTTGAGACTCTGGGCATTGATAGTAAACAGTTTTAGGATATTGTGAGGGGAGGAAGGAGTTAGGGGGTAGGTATTATGAATAATGGGGCTGGGACCAGGGTTAGGGTGAATATCTCCAGCTAAGATTGGAGTGTTGACAGACATGAGCTTTAGCTGTTTAGTTTTACAAAGTAAGAGTTTGGGTAGATCTAGTATTAGTTTAGGTTTCTGTTTATTAGCAATGGGGAATATTTTAGGGTAGAATAGGTGCAGAGGGTTAGGCTGAATGAGTGAAGGTGAGATAGAAAGGAAATGGGATTAAGAGTGTGGGTAAAGGTAGGTTTGTGTGGCGGTTATTTTTGTAGGTAATATTGGACAGATATCAGAGGAGTATGAGTTGGTACAGAATAAGGGAATTAGGAACAGATGGAGGAAGCAGGGGGCCAGGAGAGTGTGACGAAGTAAGGAAAGCATGTCAAAAGCAAAGTGAAGAAGATTGGTGTAGAGTAGGAGAAGAAGGACGGTTTTGTAGGAGAGAGGTTGTATGAGTAGATACCATTGGTTTTCTTAGAAGTATAAGAAAGAAGAGGAGACTAAGTTGTTAGGGAGGAGGAGCGATGTAAGTTTGTGGGCTGCATATAAGTAGGTGGAGTAAAGGGGAACAACATGTATTGGATAATAAGACAGGCTGGGAGGAGATAAGGGAGAATAAAGGTAGGTGTGCTGGGAGTGGGTGGTATTTGGGGGCAGGGTAGGGGACTGGAGTGAGCCCACAGGGCGAACAGAGTGGGAAGAGCCAGAGCCAGGTAGGTGTGAGAGGTCCACAGAGCAGCAAGAAACAATCAGTAAGTGGGGTTCTGTAGTTGGGACTGAGTGTAGGTTAGAGGGAGATAAATTGCAAAGATTTGGTCCAAATTAGTGGTTAAGGGCAGATCAGATTGTTTCCCTTTCCAAGAAAGATATGCTTGAATACTTTAGCTTAGGAAAAAAGTGGAACGCAGGTTTGAAAGCGAGCATTTCACAAAGTGGGAGTCTGCTGCCACCTAGTGGTAAAAACAGGGTGAGGTACAGAGTAAAAATAGTTGGTCTTGGGGAAGAGAGACTAGGGTACAGTGTAGCCGGAGGGGGGATAGGCGTTGCAGTAGGCTGCTAATATGCTCGCTATGGGTAAGTTATTATCAGTGTTGTATACATGCCAAGATCTAGTCTAGATACATACACGCTATTCTAAGCAGGTTGGAGGGGTAACACTATGATAGGCAGTCTGAAGCAAGCAACTTTTGCAGGGGGGTTTCCAGTTAAAATTTAATTTTGATGAGGGGAGACACCCGAGAAGCAAGCTGTAATGAAAGAGAGAGGTTGTTAGCATTTGCAGGACAGATGAGCTAAGTAGAAATTGCAGGGGGCTCAGAAAGAAGCTAAAGAGAGAGTGAGTGAGTGTAAGCAGGAGTGCAGAGTGAGTGTAAGTGGGGGTTCAGGTGGAAGCTGAGTAGAGAGTGAGTGTAGATAGGGAATTACAGCTAGGAACATATATAATGCAGAGAAATAACAAGCATTCATATGAGCAGACATTAGTCAGTACATGGTGTATATCACATAAAAACTAAAGCAAGGCAAAAACAAAATATACTTTTGGAACTTTTCTCCCTGAGAATCCACTGAAAAGGGTGATTACATAACCCAGACAGATCTTGCAGGTAGCCAAATACCAATAAATATAACTAACTAGCAAACAACCTAACTAATTAGCCAGCTAATAAAATCTTCTCTGGATTTCATTACTAAAGTTGTGACTTTAAAATACAGCTAGATAAAATACTGCTGCATTTGTAAAAGCTGCGGTTAGATGCATGGGAAAACAGCAAACAAACCACAGATGATGCAGACTGCGGTACAACAATTTGTCTTTCTTTTGTTCTTTCTCTCTTTCTTTCTGTGCTCATATCAGGCTTACGTCAGATATTTTATTACATGCTTCCAACAACATTAACTTGTGTGCTCAATACACACTTCACTGTTTTAATGAGTTTGGGAACAATACTTGACATGATCTATGTTTATTAGGAGTTACTATTTTGTCATAATCATGTAAGTGAGGATTGTCAGGAAACAGACGTAAAGAAAGTCTAAAAAGAATGGTCTGTCATGAAGAACACATCGTAACACACACACACACACACACACACACACACACACACACACACACACACACACACACACACACAGTTTTGCTCAGACATCCTATTTGCTTACTTATTTTCTTACCATGAATGTGCAGAGTAATCAGCATGCTAAAAAGTTAATACTGATTGGGTATAGTAAAAAATGTAGCCATGACAAATGCAGCATCACTTGCTAAAATTACTTCAGTAGCTGTGCTGCAGTAGTGCAGCTACAAAAACATGAAAATTACGGCCATTCTTTTTCATGACCTAATATTTTAAATATACCTTGGAGGCCTCATAAGAGCTGGTCACCATGCAAGCAACTGTATAGAGGAATATGCTATCCGGTGAGTTGCACAGAGAGGGTTTATCAACAATGCCTGAGTGTAGGATGGTGGAGAATGCATTTGCAAGGCCCAGGTAGGGACTGTACTCTGATTTAGCCTCATATACTGCCTCAGTGACCTTTCTGGCATTCCAAGGTGTAGTGATATATAGAATTGAAGACAAAGGGCAGGAGGAAGGAATCTAACTAATCAATGAAATATTTTTTTTTTAAATTCTCACAGGTCAAAATTAAGAACCTGGATGTACTTTAAAAAGAGGTCAGGCCTGCTTCTTTCCAATCTTCTATTCAAACTGAAATAACTTGGTGACCATCCACCTTTAGCACATAATTTACACACGAATGGTTTACATTACTCATTCATGTCACAAACAGATAATTTATAATCTTTTGCTGTCTAAAGCCTGTGACCATTCATTTTCAGTTTGCAGTCCCTGAAAATGGAATGACCTTCAGCCCCACTTACTGATCTCGGGCTCTATAAATTAATGTTGACTTCTGGTTTTAAAGACAATGCTACATGGAAATATTCCTCTCATCATCCCCTACCCACTTAGACAACTTTTGTCTTGCAGCCTTAAGCTACATGCTTAGTGTTTATTTACTTATTTAAATTTGTTGACCGGGAGTGTCCAACTGGACGTAGGTCCATTTTCAGCAGAGGCCCGGGGAGAAAAGCTCCACAGTTAAAATAAACAGACAGTATTTACATTGGATTACATAGTGATTAACAATTTACATAGCAATTACTTACAACATATTTACAGATGAAGAACATAGTACATCAGTAGACAACTAGAATCTTTATCTGTGAAGTGCATACCAGACATTAACAAATGTTACAAGAAGAAGAAGTTTGTGCTGTATAATAAGTACTGGCTTATGAGCATCTGAGCTTGCTATAATCAAGGTAGTTACTGGAGTGGAAAGAAAGGTAGTGGTTGGATGGGGTGGATGATATTAGAGTGGGAGTTGCAAGGGCATAGCCAGCATGTTTTTAGTTGCGCTTTTAGTAAAGTTTTGAAGTGGGTGCATGACGATATGGAGGTAATTGTGGGTGGGAGTGAGTTCCATAATTTGGCTATGGTGCAAGAGAATAGTGCTTCACCAGCAGAGTTATTGGCTTTAGTGATCTGCAAGTGATTTTTGCTGCTGGATCTTAGTGGTCTGGTGGTGCGATAGGGTTGGAGTAGATTCTGGAGGGATGGGACATTTAGTGGATGGTTTACAAGTTTGTGGGCGAGTGAGAGTTGATACCACTGAAGGAGGTGAGGGAGTTCAAGCCAGCCCAGTTCAGCAAGTGAGAGACAGTGGTGACTTCGGTAGGATGCCCCTGTGGCGAATTTGGTGATTTTGTTGTAGCAGGTCTCTAGCTTGTTTAGATCACATTGCCTTAGGTTGGTATATATTGGAGAGGCATAAAGTAGGGTGGAGATAAGGTGGGAATTTGCTATTGAAATCTTTGCTGCTTTGGTGTGAAATTGCTTATTTCTGTATAACGCCCTAGTTTTTGTGGACTTTTTTATAGTCATGGATATGTGAATGTCAAATTTTAGTTTATTGTCTATTTCCACTCCTAGCAATTTGGTGTGTTCAGTTGGGTATATAGTGGTGTTGTCTTTTGCCGTGATGTTAAAGTGAGAGTTGTTTTGAGTATGTTTGGCGGGTTGGAAGATGAGTAGTTTAGTTTTGTTTGGGTTGAGTATTAATCGGGCATCGGATAACCATGTTTCAACAGAGGAAAAGGCTTCCTGTGTGACTTTTAGCAGTTTTGGTAGGGACTGGGCTGAGCAGATGATGGTCGAGTCATCTGCGTATTGTATGAGTGTGCCATGTTTGGTGGCAGAGGCTAGATTATTGGTGTAAACAGAGAAGAGTAGGGGTCCAAGGATGGATCCTTGGGGAACCCCTATGGAGACAGGTAGTTGGGGAGATATGTCATTCTGCCATACAATGGATTGTTGGCGGTCAGACAGGTAACTCTGAAACCAGTTGGTGACCGATTGTGAGAAGGATAGGTTATTGAGGACAGAGATAAGTTGTTTGTGTGGGACCATGTCAAATGCTTTAGATAGGTCTAGGAAAGTAGCAGAGGAGAGATAGCCATTGTTTTTGTGCTGAAGGATAGTGTTAGTAAAGGAGAGTAAGGCAGTGGTGGTGCTATGGTTTGGTCAGAAACCATGCTGAGTACTGGAAAGGAGGTTGTTAGTAAGGAGGTAGTCTGAGACCTGACAGTGTATGCATCTCTCTAGTATTTTGGAGAGTGGAGAGAGAATAGCTATGGGGCGGTAATTGGTTAGTTCTGTGGAGGGTCCGTCTTTGTGGAGGGGAATTATATGTGATACTTTCCACAGTGTGGGAACGTAACTTTCTGACAGAGATCGGTTAATCAAGATGGATACTGGGTAGGCTAGAACATCAGCTGCGGTTTGTAGGTATTCACTTGGGAGGCTATCTGCTGCTAATTTGGTGGGTTTAAGTTTAGTTAAGAGTTTTTTTATGTTGGAGGTAGGTACAGGAGAAAAAGAGAAGGCAGTGGGGAGATTACTAGTTGAAGGTGTGGGTTGGAGGGGGGTTGTGTTGTTTAGCTAGTGATAGTATGGTTTGGGTGAAGTGTGTGTTGAATGAGGTAGCAATATTTTCTGAGGAGTGAGGGATGTTAGGAGGAGGGGTACTGACTTTACCTGGGTGGAGGATGGAGTTTATGGAGGACCAGAATTGTTTGGGGCTGTGTTGTGAGGAGTCTAGGGCAGACTGGTAGTACTGGGATTTGTCCTGTTTTATTAGCTTTTTGACTCTATTGCGTAGTGCTAGGAATTTCTGTCTAGCTGAGGGGGGTTTTGTTTTGCGCCAGTGCTCCCAGGCTTTATCCCTGTTTTTCATTTCTGACTAGGTGGTTTTCTGTAGCCATGGGGAGGGTTGTGCTTTGGTTATGGAGAATCTTATGGGGGCATGGTAATTAAGGATGTTCAGGAAGGTAGTATTAAAACATTCAACTGCATCATCTAGACTGAGGTACTTTAGAGGATGCCAGTTACATTCTTTGAGGGATGAGATGAATGTGAGTGGGTTAAAGTTTAGTTTTTTACGTATTTGACGATAGATGACAGGTTTAGCTTGGTATAGGTATTTTTTGAGTAGGAATGTTGGTGTTCCTAACTTTTATAATAAATTCACGTTCTAGGGTCTGCCACTGCCATGATAGAGAGAAATATGAAAAGTATTTGGTATCTAGTGCTTGTTTGCTAATATGCTTCATTGTTCAGTCTGAACTTCACTTTGCTTATGTATTTACTAGCTTAAACTACACATAAATGTGTGTATGTAGTGTGTATGTGTGTGTTTATATATATATATATATATATATATATATAAGTTTACTAGTGATAGTTTAGGGTACAGTAGACCAGCATGGAACTCATCAACCACAAAGGGTTAAAAAAACATTGAACCCCTAGCTCGCATGCTCTGAGAAAAAACCTTGAACAGTGGAAAAGAAAACTACTGTTTTTGCTGGAAGGCAAACTCCCCTTAATGACCCACATCCCCAGCTACTTAAATATTTTACCTCTGACTTTGAACCATACTGGCGAAATGGAATATTCCCCAACCTTGGTACTGTAGTAGTCTCACACAGCTACTGACCATCTGCTTTGTTGACAGAACAGGTGTTGACTTTGGCACAATCGACTAATGTCATGGATCCCATATATATGTATGTGTATGTATGTATGTATATATATATATATATATATATATATATATATATATATATATATATATAAAAACAAAGAAAGACAGGGAGTACTTATTCACGTATGTATCAATGCAACATAAGGTATCTCATTATTTTAGCTCTGTCTGCCCTTGCCATTGGCTGAACTGAGATCAAATGGATTAGTTCACACCTCAGATTCACAAGCATAATATAACATAACACACTATGAATTGTATTCTGACTATGAATTGTATTCTAAAAGCAGAATTCTGTCAAGACTGCATTCATTTGTCTGGTGTGGTAGAAATTACAGAGACGGCTACAACGCTATTTGCCAATTTTGTACCAGCATTCTGGATGACTGCACTGTCAAGCAATACCAGTATAGTTGACCTACACCTGCCTTTGTTTTCAGTGTACATCCATTTACCACACAGGTCCAGTACATGTCATCTGTGCTGAAGTATGATACAATGAGTATGCACAAAGTGTTCAGTTACCAGTCTGTGGCTTACCACACTTTTAAAGAAGAATGTGATTTTCCACAGAATAGAAAAGTCAGAAACTTAGACTTATGCCAAATGGCTTAGAAAAAGTCAACAAAATGAACATTCTACCAACTATTACTTGTGAAAATAATACTAATAAGTCAGACGAGATCCTTGTATGTGTACGTGTGTGTGTCTGAAACAGGAAAAGGTTGCCAAAAGATCACAGTATAACAGAGGCAATGAGGTCTTGCATTTTACATTTTGAAAGGTTTTGAAATATGTGTATACCTGCACAGTAAAAAAAAGTTTATAGCTACAGGCCATTGAATCTAGACTGCATATCTAAAAAGTAAAATGGATGTCGGTACTGTATAGATGTACAAGAAACAGCATAAGGATAGATGACAAAGCCTTCTTTTGCTGCAAACCTTCCAGGCACGAGCAGCGGGAAACTTATCTTCCCTTGAAGCTCACAATTTATTGAAAATGCACTTAAAACTCAGTTCCTTGAAAAATGCAGCTTGGTAGTTGGGATAGGATTCAGGCTCTTGTTTACTGTAGCTAAGCTACAGGGTTTGAGTCTAAGTAAATTACTAACCACCTGCTAACCCTAATTAAGGCATTTTACTCTCTTACACATACAACTCAACTTCTTAGTGCAATAAATCTGGAAAAAGCCTAAATAGGGACAGATGATAAATACTGCTCTCATGAAATTAGAAAATTCCTAGAATAACAGGATTTGTGTTAGTATATATTTTTCTAAAGGATATGAACTCTAAAGCTCAAATGTCTGTCATTATTTAGCAACTTCAATCCTTTTTATGAGGAACAGACAAAAATATGCGGCAAAAATCTGGACATTCTGCAAAAACTTGGACAGCTGAGGGGTATGCTACCTCCTTCTTACACACACACACACACACACACACACACACACACACACACACACACACACACACACACACACACACACACACACACATCTACGTCCCTCTCTCTTACACACATACACCTCCATCCCTCACACAGACACACACACACACACACACACACACACACACACACACACACACACACACACACCTATCTCTCTCCCTCTTAAACACACACACACACACACACACACACACACACACACACACACACACACACACACACACACACACACACACACACACACACAAAATACCTCTCAGCCTCTTAGCACAAGAAATTTGGACAAAGCCTGTCATAACTGGGGGGACAAAGGCCCAAAACCAGGAACACTTTTTGAATACTGCTCTTATAAATTTAGAAAGTTGATAGAACAACAAGTTTTGCATTAATATGAATTTTTGAAAGGATATGAAGTCTAAAGGTCAAATGTCTGCCATTATTTTCTGACTTCAGTCCCCAATGACTTGCCAGGCATTTACCAGAAGAACACAATTTTATGAGAAACAGACCAAAAATATGAGACAAAAATCTGGACATTCTGCAAAAAATATGGACTGTTGAGAGCATATTGCTTTGGCAGGATTTATTCAAGCCTTGCTTAAAAAAAAAAAAAAAAACTTTCAGGGTCTTTTAACGCTATGTTCTGTTCTCGCTCAATTGCTGGAACAAAAGATCTTCAGGATCAGCTCTGCAGTACCGGTTTTGCCATGACAGGGAGAGGCACCTGCCCCTGTGACCAACCTAACTCCACCACTGTATCTTGCAGTCTTAAGTGTCTCTAGTAGTCTGTGGAGGGAATAGAACAGTTTGTTTAAATTTCCCTGCAAGTTCCAACTGCAAAGTAGAAATCACAGGGCAATCAGCCTCAAATGCAGAAGTTATTAGTTGTTCTTCCTTTTTTTTTTTTAGCTCAGGGCAAGCAGCTGCTTAGCGGCGAACGCAGAAGTCCCTTTGTTTTCTTTTTACTGAGGGTGAGCTGCGTAGCTGTAACTGAAAATTATTTTTTTTTGTACTACAAGGTCGGTCATTGGGATGCAAAATCCAAGTGGGTGTAATGACTGCATGGACCCTTAGAAATCATCACATAGACCCCCAGGGGTCTGCAGACCCCAGTTTCAGAGTCCCTGCTTTAAGGTAAGACGTGTCTTAACTAATACATATAGTTAATTTAGCAACATGTCTGGTTAATTGAATTATTTTTGAATCCATTTACTTTGCTTGTGAACTGGAGGTTTATATGTTTTTCCTCTGTACTGCTTTTATGGTACATTGTTTAATTTATTTGTCCTGCGGTTAACTGATTTGTTGTCATTTGCATTTTGATCTTGTGGTTCTGTCTGAAATAAAATACAAACTGCAGCTATGAGTGTGTCTTCAGTAGGAATACTGTGGTTTCCTCTTTATGTTAACAAGGATGGTTTTGTGCTGGCTCTCTGCCAATAGCTCAGTTTTATCCAGTTTTACAGAAAGTCATTCTTATTTTATCTAGTCTGAATTAAAATATGATAAAGTATAAAATACTTTCAGTTTTTGAGTTTAATTCTGAATTCTTGCTTTTGTTTTTGTACTGAAAGCTTTTTATATTTTTGTAAGCAATTACATTTCATGCTTTGAGAGTGGAACGCTTGCCATCCATTCCTCAGTGATCTTTTTTTGTAGATTATGAAGAATCATTTTTATCTTTTATCTTATTTTAAGTCCTGTCTGAGTTTACTGTTTCGTTAAGCTGAGAGGTAGGCATTTAAATTGTAGTGCATGTATTTTAAAATCTTAAAGGTACTTCATTGCACTGTCTGAGTAAGATTAAGAGATAAAGTAATTGGTGCTTTTTTACTTTGATAAGAGTATCTTCAGAGGGTCATTCTTAACTCTGCTTCTTTCAAGATGTAAATTTTTCCTGGTTCTGTATCTAAATTTATTCCATATGCCATGCATGTAGCAACCCCTAGTGTGTCAGTGGCTAGACAGGTAGCACACTTGTTTTTGGTGTTGACCGATCATACGGCTGTGGGTTTTAATCCCGCACCACATAACTAGATGCATTTTCCAGTACTGGCATTGGAGTGCAGGAGATGAAGTCTTGCTGCACTCTTCTATATGTCATACTTTGGATGGGATGTTAAACTGAGATACCATCTGGCTGAGTTGGCGGTAATTCAGGTGGATGTAAAAGATCCCGTGGTACTTATTGAAAAGACTAGGGGAATTTCTAGTGCCTGGCCAAACTTCGTCTAGTCAGTATGAATACCACCTTAAGTCTCTCCTGAAAAGAGGGCATTGCTTAGTGTGACTGACCCAGTTAACAAAGAGTCAATACATAAATAAATAAATAAAATATTAATAAAGTTATTTTCACTCTGTCATATATTTCCATTCTATGCTCAGAGTGAAAATAACTTATGTAATCTGACTGTGTCAAAGGCATTCATTATATAACAGCAGTAGTAAATAACATAATAGAATATACTTCCATTAGTATAGTATGTGTACATATAAAGAAATATATATGTCATATATTACTGTGGATCTGTATACATGTGCGCTTGCACGTTCATGTATATGTATGTGTTTGCCTGTATACACAGACACACATAAAACATGTACTTATGAAATGGGCTTTCAAAACCAAGATCAAGAAAGGTCTACAAAATGTGCTCAAAGCACATCTAAAATAAGCCCTTCCAAAATAACTGAATGACAAATATATACTAAGGTGAGGTGATCTCTGCTTAGCTTATCATTTTATGTTATGAATAACCCAGCACTTGAACTTCTCCATGTAAGCAAAGCCAGTGGTAAAGCACCATTCTAGAGACCTAAGCAATACTGCTATATCAGCAACACCCAACAGTGTGACCAGTTCCTAACACAACGTATCACTAATTTCTGGAAAAGGCCGCCCTTACATATCAAGCAGAATACTTCCTTGGCAACATTTTAAACCATTCAGGATGACTGGATGGGTAATCATAAATTTTCATCTGGACTACGTGAGAAAAACCAAAAACATTGCACCAGACAAAACCATAACTGGGTCTACTACATGTGCTCAAGACAAATTTGCACAATACACATGTCCTCACTGCCACTCCCTTGTTTTGTCAAGTGCTCTAAGGCCTACTAACTCATCTCCCATAATGTTAACAATCCCTATCAGAACCCTTATACTAACCCTAAAAACTCTCACCCAGTGCCTAACCCTAATGCCTCCCAACCATTCCTAAACCTATAATCCCCATTTTGTTCCCCTCCCTAACTCTACATTCCTAATTGCTCCCTAAACCTAAACTCCCCTTCTCCCTTCCTTCTATAATCACTCCTAAACCTAAAATCCTTCTCAACCTCCCTAACTGTAAACTCTCTGCCCCTTCCCTAAACCTAAAAACACCTTCCTGTCTCCCTTTCCCCACTTACCTGGTCTGCTAGCGAGCCCTTGCTTGCATCCATTTCCTATTACATACGCAGACAGTGTGGCAGCTACGTTGCAGAACTTATGTAAGAGTTTGAGCATGAGCAGTTGGTTGGATGGGTTTACAGCCATTTAAATCCCTGGCTGCAAATTCCTGGAATTCAGGCAGCTGGGTATTGAGGGGCTATGGAACACCCACTATAAATATGGCTTTATTCTGATGTGCAGCACCACAATAACAGCAAACCAAGACTTCACCTAAATAGGCTTCTTCTGTATAAATATATATATATATATATGGTTCCCATTCAGAAGCCTGAAACATCATAAGCCTGAAAATCAAAATCCTGAAACCAAAAGCCTGAAAATTCAGAATCCTGAAAACTCAAAATCCTGAAAGCCCAAAATCCTGAAAGACCAAAATCCTGAAACTCAAAATCCTGAAAACACAAAATAGACATACTGATGTCATTGTGGCTTTGCTATTGTTAGCCCTGTGGTGTTAGGTCATGCGTTGGGGTCAGATAAGTGTGCGGATGGTTTTATTTTAGGGTTAGGGGCGGTTTAAGTGAGTTAGGGTTAGGGCGCAGGTTAGGCATGTATGCAATAGTGACAAATATTGGGGTTGGGGCGGTTTAAGTGAGTTAGGTTTAGGGCACGGGTCAGGTGAGTGTGCGATAGTGATGGACCTTAGGGTTAGGGTTAGGGTCAGGGTCAGTTGGTAGATATTAGTGTGTTTATAGTGACATATTAGCATTATTTGTGTTTTCAGGATTTTGAGTTTCAGGATTTTGGTCTTTCAGGATTTTGGGCTTTCAGGATTTTGAGTTTTCAGGATTCTGAATTTTCAGGCTTTTGGTTTCAGGATTTTGATTTTCAGGCTTATGATGTTTCAGGCTTCTGAATGGGAACCATATATATATATATATATATATATATATATGTATATATATACATCTAACAATCAAGTAGTAAGACCAAAAGTGCTGACCAAGCAAAGTATTGTGACTGCCTCAAATGATAGATAGTCTTCGGCTTTTTTGGGGAAAGCCCTGCCTATAAGACAAGAAAAGAGAATAGGAAGGTTACGCAGTCACAAGACAGAATCGAGATCGAGAGCAGATCCCCCACCTGTGGTGAAAGGTCCAAGTGCATTGGGCCCACAGACACGCAATCGAAGAAAACTAATCTAGTTTTTAATCTGTCTTCCACTGAACTGACGCGAGAACAAATTATAGCTCTAAATTGTTTTGAAAAAAAAAATTATAGCTCTAAATAAAGGTCTGTCATTTATACCTGCTACTAAACTTGGTTTAGTGGAAACAATTTTAGAATTAAAAATGTTTGCGAGAAATGTGATGTTAAAAACAGTTTTTATGGATGAGCATAGTGCTTCCATTGGTGGCAATGTTTTTAAAAAACCCAGTACTTTTATACCAGACAATTCACCAGCAATGGAGGCTTTTATTAATTTATGTGAAGATGACTTAAGGAAAGATTTTAGTGGAGGTAGTAAATCGAATTTTTTTAACTTGTCTTGTAAGGAATATGAGGCCTTAAATTCATTAGTGAGAGATGAGCACTTGATTGTCAGACTGGCAGATAAAGGAGGTGGCATAGTGGTTTTAGATAAACAGGTTTATATGGAAAGAATGTATGACATGCTTCATGATAGAAAAGTGTATGCAGTTCTACAGAAATATCAGGTGAATGGCATTATAAATAGGTTGAATTTCTACCTGTATGATATGCTGATGACATATTTAATAAATTATTCACTGTACACATACTTCTCTGTTGAGCACCCAACTATACCTGTGATATATGGTTTGCCTAAAGTGCACAAAGATCCTAGACACTCACCCTTCAGACCCATAGTATCCGGCAGAGGTCGTCTCACGGACCCAATGTCCATATATGCCGAGAAACAACTTTGCTGGGTTCTGGATAAAATAGAAACAGTGTTGATGGATAGTAAATAGTTTTTAGAACATCTGTTCATTTGGGTGAGGCATAGAAATGAGGAAGTGATCAAAAAAGCTTTTTTTGTAACCCTAGATGTCAATTCTCTGTTCACGGTCATTCCTAATGAAGAAAGGGTTGAGAATGTGAGGCAACTTCTTGTACGAGAAACTAGGTATAGTAATACAAAGGTAAATATGATCTGCACTCTGTTAGACATGATTCTAGAAAATAATGTTTTTCTCTTTGAACGTGAATATTTCCTTCAGATTGTAGGTGTTGCTATGGGCACAGCATGTGTCAACATATATGCAAATTTGGTTCTTGCAAACTGAGAAAAGGAAATAGTTTTTAACAATGATAGTTTCAAGGAGAACATCACCTTCTATAAACGCTTTGTGGATGATATTTTTTTCATCTGGCAGGGTGAATTACTGGAATTGAAAGAATTTGCACAGTTCTTGGAGAGTAGCACTGTTTTTTTTTGTCCTTTACCCTGCATTATTCTGAAGATGAAATTAGTTTTTTAGATGTGTTGATTACCAAAAACATGTTAGGTAATCTATCCACTAAGCAGTATAGGAAGGAATGTAGGAAATAAATAGTATACTACATCGTACTAGTATGCATCCCAGTCATACTACTAGGAATGTACTTAAGAATCAGGTAGTAAGGTGTAGGAGACTGCATACAGATGCAGAACCCCTAAGAGAAGCTTTGAATGGACTTACATCTGACCTTATGGACAGGGGTTATAAAGCTGAGGAAATAAAAAAAGGGTATGGAAGAGGTTGATAAACTAGATAGAACAAAAAACTAGACCATATTATTCAGAACAAGCTTCCATTGAAGAAGGGAGAGGGATAACATCTAGTATGAAGGTGAAGAATAGGATGTGTCTGACTTATTCAGCAGGGGTTAGTAGAGTTTGTGAGGTAGTGAAAAGAAACTGGCTCATCTTGTTAGTAGATCCTAAAATAAGCATGGTAATAGACTCTACCCCCAGGTTTAGTTTGAAAAACTGAAACCTGAAGCAGCGACTTTGTTACAAGCAGAACAGACGCAAGGAACATCTTGTATCACAACGCAGAGGAACTCATGCATGTAGAGCTTGCAAAGCCTGCCCTAGTATTTGGCCAGTTTGTATGGTGATGTATCCCATTTCTAAGGAGCCTATAGAACTCTCATTCTATGCAGATTGTTCCACTAGAATCATAGTATATATGGCTAAATGTAAACTATGTGACTGTTTCTCTGTTGGAAAAACTAATCGTATGTTGAAGGAGAGGGTACTGGAACACCTTAATGATATACGTAATAAGAAACTGACTAATGCACTGGCAAAGCATGTCTTAGAAGCAGGAGACAACCATAGTTTTAAATTCTTAGTGCTAAAAAAATCTTAGAAAATTTAAGAGAAGCTGATGTGAGTAATGAAACAGAATGTGTGGAACTTAGGTGGATAATTGATTTTAAAGCATATGCCCCTCCAGGTCTGAACAGTGCCATCTCTTTAAAACCTGTTCTTAGGAAAAGGAATTTGCCTCATTATCTAAACTGGTATCACTGGCTGTAGTAATGTATAAATGCATCTTGATTAACTGTCTTTGTATTAAGGTCTGAGGAAGTAGGCAACTGTGAAAGTGCTTACCTATACTGTTTGTTTGTGGACTATTATTCAATTTATCAATTTTTCTGTACTTTTAGTTTTCTGGGAGGGGATGTTACTGTTTCTCACTCATTTTAGTATGATAAAATAAGTGCATCCTTTGCCTCCTGAATAAGGGTGCTGTTCAGAAAGATAATATATCATAGTGTAGGGTGGGTGTGCAGTACCATTGTGTACAGAATGGAGCAAGCCCTTGTATGTGGCCTTGGTCTGTTGTACACATATTGTATGCCATACTCAGACTATACATGCAATTCAACTCTCCCAGGATCATACACAGTTCACAAATCTAAATAAAGGTTGGTCCCAGTGGAGTAACCCATGGGACTGCAGCCACATGCCAACAGATAGTGTTATATTTCTGGGCACATTGATCCCCCAGACCTGATTATATTTCAGTCAGCATACAGAGATGAGAGACATATCAGCACTATAAAACACATTAAAATAACTCCTTTGCATGTGTAGCAGAATCACTAGCAGAAACAGACTTGGCTATGTTGCAAGCAAACCTGGTAACACAATCAGACTTGTCCTACCTTCACACAGTGATGCTGGCAAGCTCTTGCCAATGGGAGCTTGTACACACAGCACCAGGGCCTCACATTAGCACACTATGATAATGACACCAGCCCCACCATTATGCCTAATGACTACAATGAATGAATCACAGTTACTTGTGAAAGTGGAGCATAGTGTAGCAAGAGCAACATATTAAGTAAGGTATACAAAGTATATATTTGTACATGTACCTGCTGTGTAATGTAAAGCTCTGCAATGCATGCCAGATAAATTGTGTCATGCACTCTGTAACATTCCTTTATACTAGACTAGCTTCATGATAATAGACACTACCTACTGATGTTTACCTCTAAGCAAGAAACATATGTTTAGAGGTTTAAATGATGACACCATGTTAACAAAGTGTGCTGTTTTATGTCAGAAAGGTCACACAATCAGTAATGAGAATCGTTGGAGTAAACTGTGTAGAATATGGCTTTGCAGTAAGCTGCTGGCCTGAATTATCAAGACAATGGTAACACGTCTGAAGTACAGATTTTTTGCACAGATCTCACTCCGACACCCCATTGATGACAGCCTGAGAGATGGATGATTGTGGAGCACTGTTGAGTTTATTCACATCACAATAATACAAAGAGATGACTATAGTCATCAACAAGTGAAAAAATGGGGAGGTGAGTGATAGAAGAATAAGCTTTTTAATGCTACACATATTAGATTCCCAGTCCACTAGAAAAAAATATTATCATACAATAGTAGCACATTTGGAAGTCAACAATACACCTCATAGTCATATGCCATCTGTAGTACAAACAGTAGATGATCTGAAGAAGGTTGACCTGTAAATATTTAGATGCAGAATTTAATGCTTTTCAGAAAATTAATAGAGGCCACATGTTTACATATCATTCTAAGAAATACAAGTGACCATTACTCATGCCTTCCTGATTACTTCACACCCCAGATCGATAGCCCAGAATCCATCTGTAATGACAAACAGTGCAGCTGTTATATGGCTGCTTGTGGAATCAGGCTTAAACTAGGCAGATGAGTGCACAATACAGTATGTGCTCCTGCGGGCAGTTCATAAATAGGGAGGCACTGTACACTGCTGTTAAGGACTGCAATTACATCAGTGAATCATAATCCTAAATGTTGCCATACACTGCAGAGTTCACAATGTATCTGTATGCATGTGTGCACTGGGATTTTAATACCCAGTCTTATGTAGGTTATATCGTTTTTTTGTCTCAAGGTGTGTTAGTACTCTATTTTTGAGACAAGTTTAATGTTAATTTTTAGTAGTATTTTAATACTTTAGCAAGGGATATGTTATTATTTTATGGTATTATGTTAGTTATAACGTTTTGCTAGCTTAATCTAATTTATATGCCCTTTTTATATAGGTCACGTTTGCCAGTAAAGCTTTTTTCTTACTGACTGCTTGCAGTTCTTGTTTTATTTTTTCTGTGTGTTCAACGGATGGATTTGTAGCAACTTCTGTGGAATTTCCATACGTTTTTGTTGGGTACAGTGTGCATAGTTACTCTGATGACTTGGGTAACAATGTACTACAGGAATACATGGACAGAAGAGTGATGATAAATAAAAAGTCTGATAAGCCGGCTTAGATAAACATGTTTACCATTCCCTACATCAGTCTCTATTTTTTGAGACAAGTCTATTTATCATCACTATGGACCTCCTAATATCGAGTGTGACAAAAACTCTCTCATGCACTGTACATTTTTAAAAATATGTGCAGGATAAAGAAATTAAAAGAAAGTTTATCTTTGTATAAGTTGAAGACATCACCAACCAGATAAACTATCCCAAAATTACAACATTTATGCTGTTACTGACAAAGTAAAGCTTTACACACACACACACACACACACACACACACACACACACACACACACACACACACACACACACAAAAACTTACTTACACTCCCAAACACCAAAGTTCACCTAAACAACTGAAGAAAGCAAAATAAGATAAAGAAAATGAACTGAAAGTGAACCTCATTTGCCATTCACTACCAAGTGAAAAAAGTAACTTTATATACTGCACATTCAAAATACACGTACATACACACCCACACCATCCCAAAGAAACACTGTCTACATAAATCAACTCTCTAGAAATGAAATAGTGTGTCTTTGCCATCCTTTTCTGGATAAAAGTAAAAATTGCTGCTGTAGTAAGAACTATATAATTTGTTAAGGAGACAGGTTTCTATAAAGCCAGTCAGATGATGGGCACAAAAGTGCTTGGCAGTTTTCTGTTCCTGGCAAGGTACATTAAAGCTGGTCTATGCAAATCCAACCAGCAGTAGCTCATGTCAAGACGAGACCCATGGTCTAAGAAGAACCCTACTGGGATGGATAGAACATGTGAAATACTTGTTAGACTGAGTAACTGCTTGCATTTATAGCTACAGCATAACTGGATTACAATATAAATATGTTGGGACACAGTGTGCTGTTTTGGTTCTGCTGCATTTAGAATCTGAGGGTGTGACTAGGCATAGCCTTAGTGTTGTACTGTACTGATAATATGAATTTCAGCTACAAAGTTTAGTGTTTATGACTTAATATGAGCACATATTAATCCCTGGCTGTAGCCTTTAAGCACTATAGTCTAATTACTATATGTACGTATACCAGTATCACATGGATTTGGCAGGTTTGAATTCCTCTAAATACAGTCTCCTGGGACAATGGATCTGATGTACTTGGAGATAGTAGGATTCAAGTCATGTACCAAGTATATCAATGTGCTAATATTAGTGCAGCAGAGCAGCTTTTAAGCTTGACTGGCTGTGCTGTAGACTGCTGATTCATTAACTGTTGCACTTGTGAATCTGTGCCCTTCATCTCTAGATGCTGTATGCACATATTATATATGAGAAAGAAAGTACAGTTGTGTACACCATAAATGTGATGTTCGAGTGTATTCACTGTTGCAGTCATCATACTTGGGTTATCTGCCTGCAGGTAACCCTCAGTTGGCCCGAATACCAGAGTCTTGGGATTTCTGCGTAGGATGCTGTCGCCTCTTCCATGACGTCAGGTCGTCAGGGGTATAAAACATGCAGACAATGCCATTACATCAGCTTTTCGTGCCCCAGATATCAGGATCCCCCAAAATAGGAAGTAATTACATGGTGTGGAACACCTCCAGTAAAAAGTAAAGGCCATGGCCATAAGATATGGCCAAAAAGAGGATAGGTAGAAAGCATAGAAGAGTCATGGGGCTGGAGGGAGGGTAACCAGGACTGCAACAGTGAATACACTCGAACATCTACACAACTGTACTATGTTTGTCGTGTTTCACCATTGCAGTCATCACATTTGGGTTGATTCCCAAAGCTGAGGAAGGGTGGAGGCAGCCAAGTAATTGTAGGGCTGGCTAGCAGGCCTTGTAAGACTGCTGTGGCAAATCCAGCTCTGGATTTAGAAAAGGCAGGTAAGCAGTAATGCTTGGTGAAGGTGTGTACAGAACTTCAGGTTACAGCTTCCAGGATGTCCCTGGTAGGGACTCTCCTGAGAAATGCTGTAGAGGTTGAGGCAGCCCTAGTGGAAGGAGTTCTGATCCCCTGTGGGGTAGGTTTTCCATGGTGTTTGTACCAGAAATGGATGCAGTGTGCTATACATTTGGAAATGGTTTGCTTTGAAATGGCCTTGCCCTCTGCCCCTGTAGCAAAGCTGACTAGCAGCTGGTCAGATTTTCTGAAAGGCTTAGTCCTGTCAAGGTAGAACCTGAGTTGTCTGTGTACATCCAAAGAGTGTATGATCCTTTCCCTTTTATTCTGAGGATTAGGAAAAAGGGTTGGTAAATGGATGGATTGGTTTAGAGCCACACTGGATACCACCTTGGGCATAAAAGATGGGTTAGTCCTGAGGAAAACTCTGTCAGCATGGAAAATAATGAAGGGCTCCATCACCATTAGTGCCTGTAACTCAGACACTCTTCTTGCTGAAGTGATGGCTAGAAGTAAGGCGGTTTCCAAGAGAGGAATTTTAACTCTGCTAAAGCAGCAGGTTTAAAAGGGAGAAGTGTGAGCTTTTCCACTACAAAGTTAAGGTCCCAGGCCGGGATGGGAGCTCTCCTCAGGGGTCTTGAATTGTTAACTCCTCTCAGGAACTGTTTGACCAGAGGGTGAGAAAAGAGAGATGGCTCAGTATTATAATGAGCTGAGATGGCTGAGGCATGAATCTTAATAGAAGAGAAGGATAGGCCTTTGTGGAGCAGCTCTGTTAGGTAATCTAAGATTTGAGGTAAGGTGGGCACGGCTGTGTCCTTTCCTTGAGACTGGCTCCAAGAACAGTATCTTTTCCATTTTTCTGAATAGGATTTCCTAGTACTAGGCCTTCTGGCCTCAAGGATGACGTCCAGCACCTGTTTGCTGTGGGTTGCTGGGGGTGTATTCAGGGAATAAACTAGGCTGCATGTTTCAGGGTTTGCAGCTGAGGATACAAAATCTGTCCCTCCTGCTGGGACAGCAGGGAGGGGGTCTGATGTAGGTGCCAGGGTGGCACTGCTGCCAGACTGCATAGGAGTGGGTATCAGTGCTGGCGGGGCCAGTCCGGTGCAATAAGGATTGTCCTTGGTTTGTACTGTTTGATCTTGAGTAGTACTTTTGAGAGGAGGGGCAGAGAGGGAAAGGCATAAATTGAGAGCTTTTCCCATGCAAAGGGTAGGGCATCCACTTTCCATGCTTGGCTGTGGGGATTTCTGGTGCAAAATTTGCTCAAATGATGGTTTTGGGGGGAGGCAAAGGGGTCCACCTCTGGTGTCCCTCACCTGTGGGTTAGAAGTTTGAATGAGTTGGGTTCCAGTTTCCACTCGTGTGGGTCCAGTAGATTTCTGTTTAAGTTGTCTGCCAGTGAATTTTGTTTGCCTGGCAGGAATTGAGCTTGCAGGTGCATTTGGTTGCTCAAGGCTGTGTTTCACAGGGCCATGGCTAACCTGCAGAGTGGGTAGGAATGAGTTCCCCCCGCTTGTTTATGTACCACATAACTGTGGTGTTGTCTATCTTTATCAAGAGTTGTCCTGGAAGGATAAGGTATTTGAAGGCTGTCAGAGCATTCTGTACAGCTAACATTTCTTTTTGATTGATATGTAGGTGAATTTGTCCTGGGCTCCATTTGCCTTGAATGCATTTGCCAGCCATGTGAGCCCCTCATGCAAAGTCTGATGCGTCTGTTGTCAGGGTTTGGGTGGCAAGGGGTTGAGTGAAAGGGAGTCCCTTGTTGTGGTTGCAAGCCTCTGCCCACCAAAGGAACTCTGACCTTAGATAAGGAATGATAGGAATAATTGCTTCCAGGTCCTGAGAATGTTGGCACCAGAGACTTTTTAAGTACCACTGAAGTTTCCTCATATGCAGTCTTGCATATGGAATTAGTAGAATGCATGAAGCCATGAACCCTAGGGCTTGCAGTATTTTTCTTGCAGATAGATGGGTTCTGGTGGCCATTAGTTTGAAGTAGTTTATTTATTTATTTATTTTACATTTGTTAACTGGGAAATTCCAACTGGACCATGTCCATTTTCAGCGGAGGCTCTGGGAGAAAAGCTCCGGTATCAAGTTATACAAATACAGTACATCCAACATAATGCACAAAACAGGTTACATCATGTATGCTGAGCATAGTAATATAACAAGAAATTAATGAAACACTCCAGGTAAAAGAAGATATAGAACATAGGTAAAAGTCAATGTCAGTTACAGTACATCCTGCATAATACACAAAACAGGTTTTATCATGTATTCTGAGCATAGTAATATAAGAACAAGAAATTAATAAAACACTCCAGGTAAAAGAAGATATAGAACATGGGTAAAAAGACAATGTCAGTTACAGTACATCCTGCATAATATACAAAACAGGTTTTATCATGTATTCTGAGCATAGTAATATAAGAACAAGAAATTAATAAAACACTCCAGGTAAAAGAAGATATAGAACATGGGTAAAAAGACAATGTCAGTTACAGTACATCCTGCATAATACACAAAACAGGTTTTATCATGTATTCTGAGCATAGTAATATAAGAACAAGAAATTAATAAAACGCTCCAGGTAAAAGAAGATATAGAACATGGGTAAAAAGACAATGTCAGTCATACATTGGTAAGAGAAGAAAGATATCAAGTAAGATTCTACAGTTAAAAGTACCCTTTCAGATGACCAAGCCTACAGGGGATAAGAGACCCAGCATGTGATCAGAGAGGAGTTTGGGGAGTTATTAGTAGTATTGGTAGGGTTATGTGATACAAGGGCATAACCAGGTACTAAGAAGGTGCAATTTGAGGGAGTGTTTGAATACGGATGTGGAGGGTGCAGTGGACACGGACAGGGGAAGAGAGTTCCAATTTCTGGCAACGGTGTGGGAGCACTTTCCCTGTATTATTGTTAGCCTTGGTGATGGAGAGGAGAGATTTTTTACTGGATCTTAGGTACTGGTTTGCAGCATAGACAGTAAGTAGGTTGGATAATGAGGGTTTTTTTTCGGGATATTTGAGAATATTGTAAGCTGTGCCCAGCTGGTGATAGTTAAGTAGCTGTGGTAGCTCAAGCCATTTTAGTTCTTTCAGTGCAGCACCCTGATGGGTTCTATAGGTTGAGTTAGTAGCAAACTTGTCTATTTTATTGTAGCATGATACTAGTTTGTCTAGGTCACCTTGTCTGGTTTTGGGTAAAGATTGGTGCTGCATATAATAGAGTTGAGAGGAGGTGGCTTTGTACAAGAGGGACTCTTGCTTTCTGTGAGAGAAATGACTTATGCCTGTATAGGGAGCCTAGTTTTTTGTGTACTAATGACAGAAAAAACAAATGCTTTGCAAGTTGAGTATGCGCAGCCAAACCATAAGCTCATAAAACACCAGAGGCCAGCATGTGCAGCTTATAAATACTTTTATTAAAGACTGGATGTCAATAAGGCATATAATGCAGCAAAATGTAACAAATCAAACCGGTTTCGGCTATGTAGCCTTCATCAGTGAAAAAGCATTAGACATCCTGAAAATCTCATTACTATTTATAGATACCATCAACCAATAGTAATATGGTATGGTCCCACCCTAAGGCTGGTTTCCCTTAATAATGAAACAACGAGTGTCATCACCATCTGAATATTACAGTAAAAAAATAATAACATATATATTCTAACCATAAGATAAATGAACAACATAAAAAAATTAACAACATTCTCATGGTCTGTCGAATCAGAATGGAAATCAATTATTTGTCCTTTAGAAGGGGAAGGCTGGCTCCCCCTAATTAGAGTTATAAGGTCTTCAGCCATTCTAAGCATTTGTTTCTGTGGCATGGTAGCTTGAGCATGTGCTTTGGTTGTCGGTTTTCTAGGCATAGTGCGAACTCTGGGCCTGAGAAACTTGGTCGTTTTAGTCTGAAATGAAGTAGTCAGTTTAATACAAACATCGGAAGGTCGGAATACACCCTCAGAAGCCGGTGCCTGCACAGTGGCTCCGGACCCATCCAAGGTAGAGACATCCACAGGTTCCATAATCGAAGAAGCATCTCACGGCATACCGGACTCCAAATGGGTCTCAGCAGAGGCCTGCGAATCTGTAGAAGTGGGTATCAGGGGCTGCGAAAGCGCCTCACTGAGTACCAGTGGACTGGCGACTAGCTTAATGGAAGCATCATCGGCAGTTTTGGACCTATGCGGTCTATCTCTGTCTTTATCCTTACTTTTTTCAGAAGATCAGTAGTCGGATGGCTTACTGAAGCCATTTCAGAATACAGAGAACAAGAGTGAAAGAATTTAGCAACAAAGATAGCCCGGTGATGAATAGTTCGGGCGTTAAACAAGGCACAAAACCAACAGCGAGGGACGTCGTGGTCTGGGCCTAAACAGGTGACGGAGTAAGAATGAAAATCTCTGTGAGGTATTTGCTTTCCACAGGCAAGACAATTAACTTTTTCTGACATCGGTTAGAGCAAGAAAAAAGAATCCCCAACGGGGTACTTAGCTTTAGAAGACTTCAAGTTTGAAACTAGAAAAATGAAAATTTCAGGTAGTGGCCGACCAGCACTTGTGAACTGCTTCTGCTTCGGGCTCCCACGTGGCAAGAAAAGCTGATGTAATGGCATTGGCTGCATGTTTTATACCCCTGACGTCATGGAAGAGGTGACAGCATCCGACGCAGAAATCCCAAGACTCTTGTATTCGGGCTGACTGAAGGTTACCTGCAGGTAGATAACCCAAATGTGATGACTGCAACAGTGAAACATGAAGAACATCTGAATGAATGTGATTCTCTGCTACTTATGTTGTGGTGTATATAGCACTACCAGCTGATGTAATAAGATGCATCAGTAGGAGACCCTTTATATGTTCAATAAGTACCCATAGCTGTATGGGTCGTACCCCCACTGTGATGGCCAACTTCACAAAGCTAAAGGATGCCCTCTACATGCTCCAACTGTCAAGAGCTCGGCCAGTGCTCCATAAACAGATGGTTAGAACTCCAAAAGCTTCAGAGTATTTTTGCTACTAAACAGCACTTCTTCAGTGGACCCTGTGGAACTGTTATTTGCTTAGTGATTCTTCAATACTGGGCTGTTGGGGAAAACCTACTATTAAAAATATTTTAATGAGGGAAACTTGTGTTTATATAAAGTATTGTGTTTAGATAGGGAATGTAACATTTTAACACTAGCATTGCATTTCCAAGGGGGGTAGTGTGTAAATGTTTATGTGAATTTTTTTTTTACTAAACTCTTAGTCACCTTTTCTGTACTTGTGTTTTTTGGGCAGGACAGTGTGCTTGTAGGGGACTCTCAATGGTTAACTTACCTCTAAACCACTTGTTCTCTACCTTACCTTACCTTTTACCAACTTGTCCAGGCTCTGCTATCAGACTTCAAAGTTTCTTTCTTGACTTACCATTGGAGCATACATCAGTCTCTGTAGTTTTACTTCCCCATGTTTGCAAGAGCAAGTACTTTTTCTCAGATTCTTGGGGGTGAGGCTAGCACCTATAAGGTTGGTGTCTTTACTGTGGTTACTTGTTGTTCCTCAGACCACTCATCTTTGCACACTGGTCCTCTTTGTGTATATGCAACTACCAAAGACCTGAGGATTGCCCCACTCTCTATGGCTGTAGGGATGCCCTTAGTTAGCAAGGGAGAGACAATCTTGTCTGTCTCAGGGCAAGGGTTTTCCCACAGCTAGGATAGGATACTTGTATAGGGGACTTGTATGACTTCTCTGAATTGGTAAATTTCCAAAGAGATTCCAAGGAAAAGTGAGAAAAATCTTTGTCTCCTGTTTCTATTTTCATGGATAGGAAGATTATTGAAATTTGCTAAGGAGCTCATTAGTATTTTTTTCCTTGCTTTCTTGTTGTTCAAACAACAAATATTTTCTTCTTTCTCTCTTGAATTTTCAGTCAGAAAAGCCAGCATTGTAGGTAGGTGGTTACACTTAAAGAATTTCTTCTTAGACTGAACATTCTGATTCTTGGACTATGGTTTCAGATTTCCTGAAGATTTAGCTTTTTCTTCCGACATTATATCTAGGATGAAAGAGGTTTTATCAGTGGGAGCAAAATGAGATTCCTATGGTTCTGTAATTGTTTTATGATCCAATGTTGTCTATTTTTATATGATTCAGCTACGGGTTGTTGGAACTGACTGGATCCAACCTCGGCACCAATTCTGAAGCTCTTTGATTCCAGGGCTCTGACTCCTCCCCTATTCATAATTCCCCGAACTCCACCTCAGTACCTCAGATCTTGTTTGCTACCTGAAGTGTTTGGTCGCATCAAGTGTTCCTGTTTTCAGTATCCTTTTTGGTGTTGCTCTTGCAGATTTTGACTTTTCTCTATCCTCCTCCCATTACTGAAAGTAAGTTTTTCTCTCCAGTTAGTGGATATTGTTAGAATGTTAGTGTTTTTAGGTAAATTAGTTATATAGAGTATGTTGCTAGTGTTAGAGGTTTATTCTAGTTAGGTACATTAGAGTAAATAAGGTTTATAAATTGTGCTGC
The DNA here is from genome assembly GCF_019279795.1 of Protopterus annectens. Taxonomy (NCBI): domain Eukaryota; kingdom Metazoa; phylum Chordata; order Ceratodontiformes; family Protopteridae; genus Protopterus; species Protopterus annectens. Next base: position 1,335,405,727 of record NC_056745.1, read on the forward strand.
GTTTCTTACTTAATGTTTGCTGATTTTATTCACAGATGTTTACCTAGGTAAATAGTTATAGCTATAAAGTCTTAGCTAAACAGTTGCTTAGTCATGTTTCGTGATTTAGGAACGTTTTGCTGCATGTGTTTGTCTTCCACAGTAATGACTGATGGTCAGGGATTTTAAAAAAATGTACGGAGTGTGGGCACAAGCTCACACCCCAGGACCCACACCCCTTGCGTGTTTACTATTTAGGCACTGCGCACCTTGACACTCAGTGTCAGTGCTGCTCCTCTTTTAGCTCCCAGGCTCTGCAAAGTAGAACTGTGAAGTTAATCATGATGGGACAGACTCCTTCTTCCTCAAACATGGTCTGCCATCCCTTCTACCACTTCATCGGTTGCCTCCTCTTCCACCAGTAAAGATGGTCAGAAAGAGAAGGAAAAAGAGAAGGAGGTTGAGAAAGATACACAAAAGGACAAAAGGAAGGAAGAGACAAGTAGCTGATGCATGGAGAAGACTACCAAATTACATTAAAGCCAATACTAGTTTAGATATTTTTAGGAACAGTCTGGATATATTATGGGAACAAGTGTTTTGATATATTAGCAGGCTAAAAGGACATTAATGCCCATTCCTGAAATATTTGTACGTATGTATGTATGCAAGACCAAAGAAAAAGAGAAATCAGACTCCGAGAAGTTCCATAAGCACACCATAGATTCGACAGTCTCTTCAGGTTCAGATCCCAAGGTACCACAATGTTCAAAGATGACAGTTCCTCAGATCTGTCCATCTCCTCCTCGGTCTCGGTACTTCCTGGACCTTGTAAGCCCCAGGCTACACTCACTAATCCTTCAAGAAAGAAGGTACTTGACACCACTTTCAGTGGATCTGTCATCTCACTCATCAAGAAGCCTGACCGAACAGGATGATGAGGAAGTTTGAATGCAGATTCAGCTTGGGGTTCTTTTGGTACCATCTTCTGGGAATGTACTGATTTCTGGGCCATCTGTCCCTCCCTCTCAATCATATACAGTTCTGGCCTGCCCTTCAGACCCAGTTATCTCAGATCTGATCTGTCGCAGAGCACCTTTGCCAGAGCTGACAGTACAATTGACTTCAACTCTGACAGGTTCCCTTAATCTTCTGGACCAGACATGTTTGGATCTGGAAGAGTCTCGGAGCCAAAGCTTCAGTGCTGTGGCTCCGGGGGATGGGTCGATAAAAAGTTGAGGGGGTTGCCTCTTCTCCTCAGTGCCTTGGCTCTCAAAAGCTCTGCACTGAGGTTGGTCTCGGGGTTGAGGGCCTCTTGCTTTCAAGGTTTCCTTTCTGTTTGAGGTCAGCAGGGCTCTGGCAGAGCAGAAAGTGTCTTCAGCCTTCAATGATTTTGAGCAGTTCTTTTGATGCTGAGGGAAAAGGCACATCCATCCAGTTTGCTTCGATATGAATCTTGATTAGAATCAACTTCTACTTCCCATTCTTCTGTCAGACAGGGACAATCAGCTCCACAGGCTTCCCAGGCTACCTGCTACATAAGCTCCTAGTCTGATTCAGTACCTTTCTACCCCCCCCACCCCAGATCCAGTTCACAGGAAACAGACAAGTAAGTGGAAATGCAAACTCTTCCCCAGAGTCTATCACTGAAGACACAGAAATGGATGAAGGGGAAGGCTCCCATAGATACCCCTCTGATGATGTTATCTTTGGTGAGATCCCTGAATTGATGAAGCAGAGAGGGGGATGACCCACAGATAATCTTTCTCCACATGAGTCTGTGTTCTTGGAAGCCTTTGGTTCTGGTTCATCTTTGTCCTGGGTGGTACCACCTGTTGACACATTCATTGATTTGATAGCTCAATGGGCACGGAAGGATCCTGATGTGGTAGAACCCATCCATAAGAAGCCTGACAGGATTCTAGCAACACCAACAGACCAGAAATACTAGAGCAAAGGTCCACCAGTAGATGCAATGGTATTCGTGGTTGCCACAAAGAAGTAACTATCTGAATAATATTCCTTGATTCATTCCCTGTAGAGAATCTAGGGCTATGAACTGATTTGGGAAAGGGACGTGCACTTCAGCAACTTCTTCCCTTACAGCACTGAATTATTTAGCCCATGTCACTAGATTTCAGAGAGACCTAACCAAGGAGATTTCCAAGTCTGTCTCGAGTATCTTGCCTGCAGATGTTCAGAAGACAATGGACTCCCAACTTTCTATCCTCCAGTCTATTTCCACTGTAGCATTGTGACTGCATTATAATGTGGCTGATGGCACAGTGAGAGAAGCAGGCACTAGCATTACCATTCATCAGCATACCTGAATGCATCTATGTGATTTTGTGAAAAGCTTTAAGATGTCTTACGTTAATGCCCCTTTCAATGGGTCTACATTATTTGGACCTAAAGTGAAAGAAACACTGATTAGGAGTCAACAGGATGGCAAAACTCTCTCGGCAGTGGTAATCTGCTCCCCATATCCGCAGAGATCCTATCCTTGGAATCATCAGGTGGGGAAGAAGATGTGGTGCCAAAAATCACAGAGCTCTTACCAAGACAATCCTGGTGATAGACCTCCCTGTGGCAGAATAAGAGGTAACCATATTGGACATTGCCCTAGGGGCAGAGATGGACTGCATAAGCAGGGCCTTCATAGGCCCTTTACTGAAAAGCCCTTTCAGTGCCCCTGAAGGGCTGCCCAACTGCTGCACTCTAGAGGCAGTCAGGGATGTTTGTCTCTGCACCCACAAGCCCGGTGAAACATAACCACAGGTTCTTGGGTGCTAAACATAATTTCCAGAGGCTATTCCATACCATTTCCCTGCCTCCTGTCAAGAAGAAAGTTCCTGATGTCCCACTCAGTCAATGGGAACTCGTTGCTGCAGAAATTTTCAAGCTGCTAGAAAAAGGGGTCAACTAACTGGTCCCCCAAGATCAGATGGTATTTGGAGTCTACTCAATGTTCTTTTTACTACCCATTGAAACCGGGGCTCTCAGACTCATTCTGGATCTGAACCATTAAAATCAACATGTCAGACAGACAAAATTCTGTATGGTTACACTTCAGTCCATTTTCCTTCTGCTGAGGAAGGACAATTGGATGTGCTCCATAGATCTCAAAGACACTACTATGTGAAGATTAAGAAGCATTAGAGGAAGTTTCTCCATTTCTGGCTGGAAGACAATAATTATCAATTCAGAGCCATGCCATTCGGTCTCACCACAGCCTCCAGGTGTTCACCAAGTTGATGGCAACCTATCTTCTCCTGCTAGGGATTCAGGTTTTCCCATGCCTCGGCAATTGACTCATGGCCATTACATATAGACAGCTGTTCTTGCACCATTGAGACCTTCTGCTCCAGTTGGTGCAAGACCTAGGATCATGGTCAGTCTAATCAAAAGCCATCTTATGCCATCTCAACAGATAGAATTTATCGGATGGCACATGGACACAAGCTTGCAGACTGCTCAACTTCCCAGCTCCAGGGTGCTCTCCCTATGCTTCACTGCCATTCTAGTTCTCCATCATCCCTGCCCACCAAGAAGACCAATTCTTCACCTACTGAGTCTAATGGCTTCTACAATGCTCATAGTTCCACTAGCCAGCTATTACATGAGATTACTTCAGTGGATTCTAGTAGTGCAACAGTCCCAACTATATCATCCACCTCATGCCAAAATTTGGCTCACTCAAGTTTGCAGGCACCATGTATCCTGGTGGATAACATCTAATTCAGTGGTAGAAGGGCATCCATTTCTTATTGACCCCCCCCCCATGGAGGTAGTGACAACGGACACTTCCATTCTAGTGTATGAGGGCATTTTGAAGGGAAGACAGTCCAGGGTACTTGGTCACTTACAGAGGTCAGCCTTCACATCAATGTTCTGGAAATAAGGGCAGTCCTCCCAGCACTGCACGCCTTTCAGGACATCCTCCCAAGGGGTGTAATATCACTACAAACAGACAATATGTCAGTTGCTTGGTACATCAACAAACAGGGAGGAACATGCTCTTATGCTCTGTGTCGAGAATCCATGAGAGTTTGGCAATGGGCGATGTCTTCTCAATGCTTTCTGATAGAAAGTACATCTTGGAGTTGTCCAACATACTGGCAGAAAAATTGGACAGATCTATTTTGATGCCTCACAACTGGTCTCTCAATCCAATGACAGCTTTGACTTTCAGTCACTGTGGCTAGCCTTACTGTGACCTTTTCATGTCCCACCTAAACAACAAATGCAGCAGTTATTTTGCCATGATCCCCCACAGGGACAGTCACCAGTGGATGCTGTAGTCCACAGTTGACCCTTAAGTCTCTGCTGTGCTTTTCCCCAATTGCCTTTAATAAACAAGATCATACAGAAAGCAAGGATGTGCAAGGCCAAAGTGATCCTCAATGCCCCTTTCTGGCCTCAAAAACATGGTTTATCTTCCTGAGGCCTCTACTAGTACATAGTCCATGGATGCTGGATCATTATCCACATCTATTAACACATCCAGCCAGACTACCTCCTCCAGACAAGAAAGCCATGAAGTTAACCACTTGGTTCCTCCATTTCTAACCTTAGTCAGACATGCCAGGCTTCCCTCTGGTCATTCTGATCATATCAGCATACCCAAAATGGACCACTGCAAAAATATGCCATAGCAAATGGAAAAGATTTGTCCAGAAGTTTTGACCCTTTTTCTGCCCCATTCCTTCCATTTTATAATTTTTATTGGAATTTTTTCATATTGGTTCCAGTTATTCAACTATCAAAGCGCAAATGGCAGTTATCTCTCGTTACCAGGTTCAGGCATCTAGGCAGTGAGACATTTCCATGTGGTACATTTGGTTGGGGACACATGGCTGAAGTGACATTCAGCTGCAGAGAAATATGGCTGCTGTGAATTCCATGTGGGCAAAGAGGAGGATGCAAAACCACGCCCACAACTTCAACAACCGAATGCACAGGGGGGAAATAATGTCCCCAAGGTAACATGAAATAGCAGGCAGTATGGCAGGCATCAGCAACATGCTGGTCAATGGGCATTTCAGTGGCAGCAAAAACAGAGTGCAAAATGGGCAATGCTTTTATAGCTGGTGTGTGTGCACCACTACCCACTTCACAGTGTCTAGGGAATATTACCTAAAATACATACTGCAGCATAAATGTAAATACAGTAGCATGCAGAATTTCCTCCATGCTGCAGCACACTTCTACATGTTGTAGTTTATTCTTCTGTATTCACTGTAACTCTTTTGTTTGCAACAGTTTTTGTAACTTTATTTGTAATTTTTCGGTATGGGGCTTTCCCCCTGGGCCTCCGCTGAAAATGGGCTCTTGTTCAGGTGGACATTCCAGGTTAATAAATGTCAAATAAATAAATAAATAAATATATGGTACACTGAATACAACACTCCTTCTGCACTTGATTATTAAAGCTGTGGGCATGGCAGTGTGTGTTTCTGTTTACCCACAGGGAATTCATAACAGTCATATTTTTTCCGCAGTGGAATGTCACTTCAGCCATGTGTCCCCAACCATAAGTATCACAGGGAATGTCTCGCTGCCTAGGCACCTGAACCCATTTCCGGATTATATCTTTCTATCTCATTATAAGCTTGATAAATAATCTAGATCACACTTCTCCTTTGGATCTACCATTCTCAGGAATGTCCTTCCTTGATACCACTATATGCTTGGGAATCTGTCCCATAGTTGAATCAGATGAAAACAAACAACATTGGACGTGAAAGTTACATACTGTTCATAATGACAGATCCATGTTGTCTGATCTTCATCTGCTTTAACCTCCATCCCACCTGCCCCCTTCCAAATTCTCACAAATAGGGTTCTGATGACTGGGTCAACTGTCATATCCTGTCTATGAGCTGTCCTAACTGCCTGCTTACCATACCCATCATTTTTTTTTCTGTTCTACATTTTGGAGTTTTGAACAGCATTTACATGACTGGAATATAATTGTATTGGTCTGCATATGAATATAATATCTAAAGGGGGCAAACTATCTGAGGTACAGAGGTGGAGCTCAGGGAATTATGGGTAGGGGAGGAGTCACAGCCCTGGAACCAAATAAATTCAGAATTGGTTCTGGTAACCCATAGTTGAAGTGGACAAAAATCAGGCAACATAGATCTATCTTTATGTTAAATACATAACTTTTGTTTTTAATACAGTTGGATATGGCTGACATTGCAGCTGATTTTCCTGTTTTGCCTGCTTTGGAGAATGTTTTTCTTTCTGCATCTAGCCATCCTGATAGCCAAGCTCCTGACCCTACCAAGTCTGACAGGTTTCACATGGTATCTCAGATTTAAGTATATTTTTGTATCCAAAAGCAGACGCAGAAGATCTTCCCCTAAATTGTGATGGTGACTCCCTTTCAGATCAGGAAACAGTGGTTTTCCCTTCTTTTCAATCTGGCCAATGTAAAACTACTTTATTGAACATGTTTCTAACTCCATTCCCTCTGTCAAGGATGGGAAAGCATTGGATAAGTAGAAAAAAATGGCATTCTTCTAGTACATTAACGTTTAGGATTTTAAACTTCCTAGACTTCTTACCTTCCAGTAAATGTTAAGATTGATATTTTAAACTCTCCCTTATATAACGTTGTTTTGTTTGCTCCTTCTGGAGTAGAGATGATAAGAAAGTGGATGAAAGGAAAAATTGATTCAGGAAGTTATTCAAAATTTTCAAACCTCCTCCTTCAGAGGTATTAAAGATTTCCCTTCCTCTTCCATCCTTTTTTCAATAAGCAAATTTATTAGCAAGGAGCCATCAGACAGTTAAAAACAAAATGGCACATGAGCTTTAAAAGAAAATTAATGCATCAAAAACTCAAACACAGTCCTCTCAGTCAGCATGATATCTCCATGTTCAGTCTTTACCCACTCCCATCCTGGCAACATCTCCATCTCTCTGAAGCTTTTTCTTCTTTGTGGAAACAGATTGTTGCAGACAAGGAATTTCTCCCTCCGTTTCAAGGGATTCCTTCTTACCCAATGAACAAAGTCTTTCTTTCCTTCCATTCTGCACCAGATGTTGGAATAGGGAAAAATAGAAGTGTCTCAATGGCGACCACTAAGGCAAAGGCTTTTATTCAGGTTTTTTTCTGGTACCAAAAAAGGAAGGATCCTGGAGGTCTGTACTCAACCTTTCCTTTTTAATTCCCTTTAGTCATTTACACCCCTGCCCTTTCCTATAGCTTTCATGATAAGGCTAGAGTTAAAGTATGCCTATCATCACATTCCCAGTGGCAATCAGTTTAGCCACTTGTTAAAAGGCAGACTGTAACTGGCTTATCTGATCAGTTCTCTGTTATCCCCTTTATATTTCTCTGCAGTGAGGACATAAACTACCTAGCTCCACTCATTCCTTATTGCTGACATCTAGGCATCAAATCTTTTCATTGGAGCAATTGTTTTGTCTTTGCAAACTTTTTTTCCAGCTATCAAGACTCTTAGCAACTGTTTAGATTCATCTACTCATTCTGGGTTTTCAAATCAACTTCAAATGTTGATTTGAACAGAATTATATCCATGGATGTTTGCTAGATTCTACCCAGGGAAGATGTTTCAGCAGTTATAGTGGAATTTCTCGAATCAAGCTCATATATGTATTAAAAATTTCTCAGGATTTTGGGGAACAGGAACAATATATCCAGAGAAGGAATGAGGTTTAAGAGGCAGGACTTGAATGAGCCATATAATGCTTAACTGACAGTGACTGCATAAATTATAAGTGATGCATAACATTTGCAACTACAGTTGTTCAGTGCTTTTTGCAATGTATAAAGTTTGCAACTAAAGTGGTGTCAATGTTGTTTCTTTTTCATTTATATAAATGTAAGATTGTCTATGTCATACGTGATCATTTAATAAATATAAATGTTTATTGGGAAAAAAGGGTTCTCCTGCTTCCCCTGACCAAACTTTACATGAAGAAAACACAGTGCTACCTCAGGGAAGTCTGGTTTCAATATTTATACCCTTTGTCCCATCAGACTTCAGTTTCAGGATTTGTGAAAGGGAGTTTGGATGCTTCTACCTGACTTGAGGAAGATAAAAAAATGCAAGCATTCTGGAACCCAAAAAACAGACTGAAACACATAAATGTCAGAGAGACTTTGGCAGTTATCAATGCAGTGAAAGCCTGAAATGATCTCTAGACCACCAGATCTCTGCAAAATTACACAGACAGCATCACATAGATGTAGTAGATAAACAAGCAAACAAGGGGGGCTGGACATTACCCACATTGTAGACTGGCTATGACAGCCTGGGAGATAGCAACTCAGCTTAGTTTGTTTGTTCAGGCTTCATACATCCTGTCAGACCTAAATTTGATTGCAAACAAGCTCAGAAGGACCAGGACAGGCCCGCAAGAATTGAAACTTCATTCTGGGGTCTTCTCAGGATTGATCTAACTGTGGGCAACACCTCAAGTAGGCCTTTTTACCTCCTTTTAGTACAGACAGCTAAAGAAATTCTGCTCTATGACACCTTACAACAGGCCTGGAAGAAAGATGCATTTTCATTCCCAAAGGATGGGAATGTTCCTATATGTTTTTCCACCATGTCCACTGATATCCAGGGTTCTTCTGAAGATGTAGAACTTAAGAATTCCCAAAAATATTGTGGTGGTGACTCCTGTTTGTCCCATGCTGCAGTGGTTCTCTTTTATTTGGCTAAGAGAAATTACCAAAAGCTTTCCCATAGACTGTATGTAAACTCTAGCGTGGCTAGATTTTTCTTTTAGGTTTTTACTGATTGGTTTGTCTATGTGACCTTTTTACTCATTGTTTTAGTTTGTTAGTTGGGATATTTTACAGACACCCTAATGGTTATGGACATCAATCAGCTGGGTACTATAACCCTGTATTTCTAAAGGTTAGTCAAACAACCCACTTATGCAGTGCTGATGAAGCCATATGAAGGCTGAAACATGCATGCCCACAATTAGTGGTGTTTTGACATTATTGGTCTGAATTTGTCCATAACAGACTTAAAAAGAAAACAGTCATAGGCATTCAGAACTGCCATATAGCTGAAACATCTGATGTCCTTACAGGGTCATTTGCATGTAAACCATGTGCCTGTAATACAACAGGTTTAAGGAGTCACACAGTGGAAACACTTGCTTGGCTAGATTTTTGTATACGTTTTTACTCATAGACTGGATGTACTCAAGAAGCTAAGTTGTTTGATACACCCCAACCAGAAAACTCCTCAGCCAACTGCCTGGATGACAGAATTTGATACCTTTTGGGCAACATTTTTTATTAGGGCATGCAGCAGGGTACTAAAGGAGGCAAAAATGCTACTAGGAAATCATATACGTGTAAGTGGAAACGATTTTTGTAGTTGGTGCCAGTGCAAGAACCAGGACCCTCTTCTAATGGCTTTTGTATTCCTCTGTCAAAGTAAATTTATCAGCTGTGTCTGCTTGTCTACTCTTTGATCTTGTCCCTTTCTAATAAAACTTTAAACTGTTTTTGAAAGGGATGTTGCATTTTTGCCCACTTAGGAAACAGCACCTCCTTGGGATCTTAACTTTGTGCTTGAAAAGCTTATTGTTTCCATTTGAAGCAGCTCATCGGGCTTATCTGAGAGGTTCTTAACATGGAAAATGATCTGAATTACAATTACTTATGGTGAGTCAACCTTACCTCATTTTTCACTAGGACAGACTTTGAGAACAAATCCTACCTTTATGCCTAAAGTTGTCTTAGTTTACTTTAAGACAGACTATTAATCTGTCAGTCTTCTTTCATGTTCCAAAGAACATGGGAGAAAAGATGCTTCACTCTGTGGATTTCAACAGGCAGCTCAGATACTACCCAGGCAAACTATAGCTTTCAGGAAAGCTAATCAGCTATTTGTCTCCTATAAATGAAAGCGGAAAGGACAACCAGTATTAAAGCAGACTAGTTCCAGAAGGATGTCTTCGATTTCTTTGTTATTCTCACTATAATAAGCCATTTCTAGACAGGGTTTGGGCCCATTCCATAAGGGCTTTGGCTTTTTAGGTGCTTTTTTTTTTTAGAAAGGGGTAGTTTCTAGAAGTATTCTGGATGTAGCAACATGGTCCTCTGTACATACTTTTACAAAGCTCTCCAAACTGGATTCATTTTTCCAGGCCCAGGATGGGCTCTACTATGACCATTCTCCTGAGACTCCTGGAGTCTTTGTTTATAAACTTCTATCCTTTTGCTTCTCGAAACTATGGTAAAAACATATAGTTTAGGCTGCTGCAACAGTAATCTGTCTACTGAACATAGTGATGTTCTGTAAGCAAACATAACATAGCATTCGGCTTTTCCCGGTTAGGGGTCGCCACAGCGGAACTCCGGCCCGCTAATGATTGGTAGTTGATTTTTATGTGCTGAGTTACCAGCTCTGATGCACAACCTTCAACGAAGGTATACCCATTCACGCATGTCTCCACGCAGAAGACGCTCTAGCTGAGATTCGAACCGGACAGAGTCTTACTGTGAGGCGACAACGCTACCGCAGCACCACCACCGCGATTTATATATATATATATATATACATATATATATATATATATATATATATATATATATATACACACACACACACACACACACACACACGCACACATATATATATATATATATAAATACACACACACACACATATATATATATATATAGATATATATAGATATATGTATATACACACACACACATTATATATATATAGATATATTTATATATATATATATATATATATATATACACACACAGACACACAGACACACACACACACATATATATATATATATATATATATATACACATGCACACATACACACACACACATATATATATATATATATATATATACACACACACACACACACACACACACACACACACACACACACACACACACACACACACACACACACACACACTCTGTTTGCATACGTGTGATAACATGTTCAGAAGGTAGTATAAAAATACCAATGGATACTTTCAAAGGCACTATGAAAAATAACACACGTGTATCAACCTGTATCTTTAAAGCACATACATTTACTCTGTTACAGAAGATATTGCTTTAGTTTTTTTTTAAGGTGAGAAAATGATTGTAGTTGTATTGTTTGCTGGCAACTGTTCTAGAGAGCATGTACTGATTTGTAAAACAATCTTTCATATGAGGCAGAAGTGAAAGGAAGTGTAAGCCTGTAAAGTTTCAGTGATGAATGATTTCTGAGGGTGTATGAAGATTCAGGCACATTTACTTTATCAGCCAGTAGAGGACAGAATCCTTCATTTAATAACTTATAAATGAAAGTGTTTACGAGAAGTACACCTGCTAGAGATATGTAACCAGTTTGCATGCTGTATTGTAATACAGTGATGCTCAAAGGAAGGAAGATGAAAGAATTACAATCTGATAATGAGGAAATAACTGAGCATATTCAATTCTTGGAATTAGGACATCGATAGCAATGGCTCTTCTGGCCTTGGTTGCTAGCGAATGTGAATCACTATAGGCAACTTTTAGTCAATTTAGTGCAATTTCATTATGTTAGGTTTAGTTAAAAGTAGAGGTAAGTAGAGGTTTCTACAGAGTTTGTGTGTACTTTTGTTGAGTACAGTTTATACAGTTTTTTCTTTTCTTTATGAATGGGGTGGAGTTATTGTGATCAATACCATGGGTAGAATGGATATTAATGGTTAATAACATGGGTAGAGTAGTCATAGAATAACTGGTACTCTAGTTCTGATAAGAAACAGAATATCTGGTACTCTAGTTCAGATAAGCAAGTAAAAATCATCAACAGAGTAGACTTGAAGGGGAAACAACAGACCATTCAGCAGTGTTGTGAAGCTTGAATACTGCTGGCAGAGGGCCTTCCCACCCATGGATGGTCACTTATTTCCCTCTAAAGCCAACCTTGGAAGGCATTACTGTACTCAGAAAACAGGTTATGTTGTTTTATATTTGTATTATTAATATACATTTTTTTCATATTTTTAGTGTAAAATAGTTCTATCACCGAATGTTTCAAGGTTGCTGTAGGATATTTAACTGTTGTAAGATGTACTAAATATCCAAAATATTTAGTATGCAAGTAAAAATGTCTGCTCACATACACACACTCTCACAGTTACTTACACATACACATGTATATATATATATATATATATATATATATATATATATATATATATATATATATATATATATATATATATATATATAAATATAAATGTATAAATATAAATATATATATATATATATATATATATAAATATAAATGTATAAATATAAATATACATGTATGTGTTGTTGTCTTTCGGCTTTTCCCGGTTAGGGGTCACCACAGCGAAACTCCAGTCTGATAATGATTGGTAGTAGATTTTCACGAACACCGAGGTGCCAGCTCGATGTTCAACCTTCAACGAAGGCACGCCCATTTATGAATGTCTTTCGAATGCCCAACCAACCGCAGGGAGGACATGCAGACTCCACACAGAAGGCACTCCCGCACACACACACACACACACACACACACACACATATATATATATATATATATATATATATATATATATATATATATATATATATATATGGGTTTACTTCGTCTGTGTGAAGTTTCAGTACTTTGAAACCCACTCAGTCGAGACCAGTTGTTCGAAGTACCAAAACTTCGAAAACTAAGTACGGAGATCACAATACAGCGTGGAATGGGAATATTCCCTTTTCCTCACTGTAGTGCGATCTTGGAGTTGGTATATTTAAGTAGGGTGCGTGGGGGGGCTTAGCCCCCCACATGGGGAGTGAAGCGGGGCTTGCCCCCCTGCAAAACATGTTTTCTGTGGGGGGTTTTTTTTTAGTCAGCCGATCTGGTGACTAGGCTTCAGCGAAAGTGCACCTTTGTTGAAATGCATTTTCGCTGAAGTGAGCATCTACATTATTTGTTTGATGTAACGTATTTTCAAACAAACAGAACAGATCCATATATATATATATATATATATATATATATATATATATATATGCATGCCCATGCCCCCAACACACACGCACACACACACAGATGTGCTTGTAGATATTTCTGCCAAAGTTAATCTTGTTAGTGCTGTTTTTATTTATTCTTTCAATTCACTACCTAAACTTAGGCTAGAGCAGAAAAGAAAAATAGGTTCTTGTAAATGCTGCTGCAGTTACTTTTTTACATGAGTTTAATTTTAATTTATTCATTAATTTTTTCCTTCGTGCTAAACTGCAGTGTTTTAGCTGCATTTAGTGAATGTGAACTGCATGGGTTCCATTTGTTTATCCCTGTCCTTGCTTCATAGCAGTTTAATATGTTGATGTGAAGCCACATACTTGTTTTCATCAGGTTCTCCTCATGTATTAACAACTGTTGGAGAATATTCATTCTCCAGTAGGGTATCGTTTAACATTCTACCCATTTTCTAAACATTTTATCACAAACCCTAAGATTACTTGATAGAGACATGCACAGAATATATAGGGGAGGTTTAAGTTAGATAAAGTATCACACACTGCAGCTTTAGTGAACATGTTTTATGACAAGTGGCTTAACCCATCACAAAATGCATTCTCAAATACTACAGCATATTAGATTTCATTTGTCTATCAGCAGACTCTCACATTCCTTTTATCCATTGTCTGAATTTCTTTATTGTTTTACTGTTTCCCATTCATTTAAATGGGATACAGCAATTAGTATGTCTTCTACTGAAATTGACCTTTATACAGGTTTTATCGATTTTGTGAATGAGGTGTCTAATGTTGACTTTGTAGTATTTTACTAAGTTAAGTTTTTCTGAATATTTTGTTGATTCTTGTAAATGGTTTAGCAATTTATTAAGGTTTATGTTATTATTTTACACATTTGTGATTTATGTATTTTTGTTTAGTTTTCTGCAAGTTAACATTTTTTGATTGGGGTCAGTTTTTTTTTTTTTTTGCATTGCCATTTTTTAATTGGCTGGTTTCAGTTGCATTACTTATTTATATTTTATTTATTTATTTTTTTTAATTTTATTATATTTGGTGGTGCTGCGGTAGCGTTGTTGCCTCACAGTTAGACATTGCCCGTTCGATTCTCAGTTAGAGCATCTTCTGTGTGGCGACATGCGTGAATGGGCGTTAGGCCCAGAAAGCAAGTACGTAAAAATCTACTGCCAATCATTAACGGACCGGAGTTTCCGCTGTGGCGACCCCTAACCGGGAAAAGCCGAAAGACACAAACAAAATATTTCATTTGTATGTTTTGAGTGTGTATCATAGAACTTGTAGAATTTCTATGTATATATTCTGTAGGCTGCAGTTTGTGTAGTTTCATTTTTTTCTGTGTTAAAAGTGGAGTGAGTGCACCTGATTTATGCTGTCTGATGACAGAAGGAGTGGTGGGTCATACAAACCTGATGCAGGTACAGCTGTGATAAGTCTTTGATATTGTTGTTAGAGTGATAAAATATCTGATACTCAGGCTCAGATAAATGTTTACCCCATCCCTTATATTAGTGTCCACCGTTAACCATATCTTTCAGATTTGTGGAGTCCAGAGGTCTTGCACAGGTTAAATCAAGAGCACCCAACTCCATGATACAGGAGAGTGAAGCCTTGTGACCCAAATGCCCCAAGACTGACTAGTGACCTGGATACTGGAGGAGCTGGTGGGGAGGGTGGAAATGACTAACACCAGTGCACCATCCTGGGGGTGTGGGGAAGCTAGCTTAGTCTGCTGTAGTGCTCATAACTGACGAGTGCAGAAGCCATAACAATGACCAAATGAAGACCTGGACATGCAGTTCACGTATGGAATGTGCATGTGTTTATAGACCCAGTAAATTAGGTGTATCATGGGGATGGGAAGTGACAGGATTTCTACGTTCCTTGATGCCTGCTTCGATGATGGCCTCATGTGATAGGTTCCTTTCAAGAAGAACTAAATGGGCTGCCTGGGTCATGGGACGGTTGATAACTGATAGCAAAAGTGCAGAACAAAACTTGAAAAAGTTATCTCATGACTGACAAAGTCATGAATAAGATGTACAGGTTCACATCATCGACCCATATGTTATTATTTTTTTTTCAGTTACGTAAAAAGATAATACATTTGTGGAAAAGCACAAACTGCAAAATAATCATAAAGATGAGATCTGAATCAGCTCATATCACTTTCTTTAAGCTACAGAATACATACAAATACTTTTTTTCTAGGAAATATTTAGTTGAATTCTTATTCTGAATTTGTAAATGAAAGCAAAGTATAATAACTGATGGCTATTCCCTTCTGTGTTGCACGATTAATGCAATTAGTTAATTTTCCAAACCATGTATGTTTACTGGAAAATCTACATATTAGATTTCATTCTCCGTTTCAGAATATGCACACAGTGCCATTTGTTCCTTCCAGTAAAATACCTGATATCATAACTTGGATGAATGTGTCGTCTGTGTCCTTTTAACTGTATAGTAACGTATCTCAGATTTGTAAATAAATCTGGAACTTGGAATTCACCACTAGATGGCACATTAACCTCATTTACAGAACAATATGTATTAAACTTGCATGGAAATTTAGAACACCTTAATCCATTTCCAATTTCAGGGTGGCAGAATATCTTGTGTTCAACAAGCTGCTTAGAACCGTTAGGGGTTATCATTTATGCCAATATAGGACATTATCCTACTGGTGGATTAAGCTTTGACTGCCCGAGCTTCAACTCGGAGTTCCTTCATAAGACATTACTTTTGGCAAATTGTGCAAGACATGATTCTCTTTCTGAGGGATCTTAATTCTTTTTTGAGTAACTGATAGCTTGGAGTTGATATATATAAGTTCAGGGGATGTGATGAGCTTGATCCCTACATCAGGGGCTGCAGGGGAGCTTAAGTCCCCCTGCAGAAAAACACAAAGTGTTTTTTGGCAAGATGTTTTCAGCGAATGCATTTCAGGGATTCTGATTCTCAATGCATTTTCTTTATTCCACTCATAATGGAAGCAATATAGGATGCATGACATTTGTAATGAAGTTACACTGGTTAATTTGCTGCATTCTCTTGCCAGTTAGTATGCTCCCAAAAAGATCTTGGAGAGCCCCTGTTAAGATCATGAGCTTGTAATACTTTTGCACTTCTAAATAAGCTATAAAGTCTTAATTAGCAGAGTTAGGTCTATGTAGGTTTTTAACCTGCACTTAGATTTCTTTCCACATCCCAAATGCAATTGTTGAGGTTTAAAGAAAAACTTAGCATAATGAAATATTACATTAGTCAATAAATAGGCTGTCTTGCAAGAGGGATGCTTCCTGTATCCTCTGATATGAATGGCTATGCCCTGCATGTTCCTATTGAGTTACTCTCACACTGAGACTGTATAACATTGGAGATGAATGTAACAGTCCGACTATAGCACTCAATGTGAGGTTATGCATCTATGAAATGAGAATAATAAAGTAGTGATGGTTTGGCAATTGCATCCCCCAAGCTAGGGGATATAGTGGGGCTTGCTGCACTGCTTTAACAACATATTTAATTTTACGGACATCACAGTTACTATATTTTAATATTTGTTCAGTACTTGTCTTATTAAAAGCTGCCACATGTATATATTTAGTCTCAAATTCACATTTAACTTCTCTTGAGAACTGTCCTGCTATTCTGCAATTTGTTTTGTACACTTAAAACTAATTCCTTCTACTTCATTGCAATTTTTATGCATTGTATTATCTGGACATCCTCTAAATCTAAACCTTCTTCACATCTTTCTCTAATGTAAAAAAAAAAAGTGTTGGTGTTTCTACTGACCTACCACAGCTGCCCTTTTGGGAAATAATTTCTCATGTACCTTGGATGACAGGTAGTTTAAAATTGTATTATTTTCAATTTCTTTCCTATAAATTAAAAAAAAATATGACAGATGCTATAATGATATCTTTCACATCTAAGAATTGGACATATAGTGCCATAATAAAAGTTAAATTAACTACTCATTTATTTTTCATTGTCAATGTGATACAAACATCTGATTAAAGACCCTAAATCCTTATACCAAATAAAACATATCATCAATAAAAAGGTTTGTTTAAGATGGCATAAGTCAGAGCCATGCTACTTCCGACAGCTGTACCTTGGTGTTGATTAAATCCCACATTTAAAAAAATATAGTACATGAAAACACAATCACAGAAAGCAGAATTATATTTTGTAATTTTAACTATTCCAAACTGAATGAGCACAAAGCCACAATTCTAATTTTACTAAGCCCAAATAGTGTTGTATATTAGCATATAGCAAAATAATGCTCCCTGTGACTGAAACATCTTGGCATTCATAAAAATCGTTTTAAAACAGAACTTGCATCTAATATATTTAACATAACAGCTGGCTTTAAATACAACTGGTTTTATATAACAAGATATGTGCTAACATCAAAACAAGTTTGATTAGATACCCATGCCGTAATACTATAGAACACATCGGTGGTCGGTATGTGAATATTTATTTACTTTAGATATGCTACATACAATCTGCCACCTGGGAGCTAAAATGTGACAAAATTCATGTTCTCTCTCTCTTAAGTTGTCCATCTGTATTCTTGTACACTGACTTCTCATTCAGCTTAAAATTTAGTATCGCAGCAGCATGTACTTTTGATCAGTATAATAATCATTATCTAAAATGATAATGGTATTCATCTTTATCTGTAAGTGTAATTAACATGTTATTATTCATCTTAAGGATCGTCAAGGCCATTCTTTCACACTTAGATTATTAAAAAGTCTCTGCAGACTTATGTTTTCATTTTGTGTACCATTGTTTCTAGTTCTTTAGTTAATCAAGCAGCCTTTACCATAAGATTTCAAGTCTAAAGACATTCCTTGGGATTCAGAAAGGCTTACCACAAGCAGAAAGCCTTACCATGGACATTTTCCCACTTACAGTAAGCGTATGCAATTCTTAGACCTCACTTGTGCTGAGACGTCCTCTCTAGTGGCAGCCACAACATGGACTACAGTTAATGTGGCAACCAAGGGGAGTGACTAATGATAATAAGCCATGTACTCTTTTGCCCCTAAAATGCAAGCAGCCCCCAATTTATCAACCAAAATCAATTTAACAGTATCAACCTATTTATGTACACCCAACTCATTACTACCATAACCAGACCTAACATAAACAAAGGCTCAGTATTATATTGGGTCCTTGTCTTTGACCCTAGTAAAATCTCCTCCATTGGAACTCAACCTAACAGCATTAGTGATCAACTACCAGCATTCATAATTCACAAACCAACTCTAGTGCCTAATGTATACCACTATAAGTATACCAGAGACCTATCTCACTTCTGGCCAACTACCCTTAATGATACCCTACGAAATACCAACTGTCATCCACTTAAAGTCCTACCACTGAATGATGCTGTTGAATTTTTTAACTCAGCATTCCTCCATGTACTAAACAATATCGCTCCTCTCCCACATAGGAGATTGAAAGCCAGTCAGGCCAGTTGGCTTACCAAATCCACCAAACAACTAATGAAAGCTAGGGATAAGGTCTAGAAATTATAGCATACAAGTAAAAACCCTGCAGACTTCACTCAATACAAACAACTGCGTAATCAAGTAAAGCGACGTGTCATCAAAAACAAACAAGACTACTACATTACTCTGCAAAACGACTATATGCAAAATCCTAAAAAGCTCTGGAGGTCCATAAACTCTCTGTTATACCCAGGCAAAATTGATAATCCCTCCCCTGATCCAGACATGGCCCCAGCTGAAACTGCCTCACTTTTTAACTCATTCTTTAAAAACAGTATAGTCAATCTCACGGTCAACTTCCCACTAATCAACCCACTACCTCCAGACCCCATCTGCTACAACAAGACCTAACTTCTCTCTCTCATACCCATATCTATCTCCACCATAAAGAATCTCCTGCTTAAACTTAAACTTGTATCAAATGCTCCAGATAACTTACCACCAGAATTCTTCCAAATATCAGCAGATGCTATAGCCTATCCCATTAGTATACTACTAAACAGACTCATTCAAGAATCCTTCATTCCCACCATCTGGAAAAAGGAATTTATTCTCCCTCTTCACAAAGGTGGAAACAGTAATGATATATCTAACTTCTGTCCAATTACTATCCTCTCTCCCGTCTCCAAACTTCTGGAAAAATGCATCCATAACCAACTACTTAACTACCCACTACACCACAACCTCCTCCACCCAACCCGACATGGGTTTAGGCCTAGTCATATCACCACCACTGCTCTTATATCTTTCGTGAACACAGTCAACCATGCTTGAGACTCAGGATACCTTGTCTCCTCACTTTTACCTGACCTTTCCAAGGCATTTGATACCGTCTCCCACCAGCTTCTTCTGACCAAACTCTCCAATTCAGGCATATCTCCCCCTACCCTAGCCTGTTTTTTTACAGACAGACAACAAACAACCAGATGGCACCAATCCCTCTCTCCTTTCCTCAACATCAATACTTGAGTCCCACAAGGGTCCATACTAAGACCACTGCTCTTCAGCATTTTCATTAATGATTTAAACACCAGCATAACCCATGTTATGTCATCCAATATGCAGATGACTCCACCATCATCTGCATGGCTAAGTCTACTTCAGAACTACTTACACTCACCCAAAATGCCTTCACCTCCACTGAAACATGGCTGCATAATAACCACTTAGCCCTAAATGCTAATAAAACCAAACTTATGTCATTCACCCCCAAAACAAAACACCACTAACCAAAAATGAATTTACCATCAATTCACTCAACAACACTTGCCTCGAAGTAGTCCCATATACCAAACTTCTAGGGGTCATCACAGACATACACCTAATGTTCGATCAGCATATTAACACAAATATCAAAAAAACACATCAGAAACTAGGCATCCTGTATAGGCACAAACACTTCCTCACCTATGCAGCAAGACTATCCCTTGCCTCTTCCTTTCTACTTCCATCCTTGCTCTATGGTTCACCTCTCCTTACTAATACACAGTCCTCTCTTAAATCCAAACTGGACTCATGCTACAATAAAATCGCAGAATTTGTAACCAGCGGCAAACACTCCTCCCTCCACTGTATCACTCCAAAATCTAAACTGGCTAGAACTTCCCCAACATCTAACATACCTGCAACTAACCACAACTCATAAACTAATCTATAAGCCTTCTCGCTGTCCTGCCTTCTCCTCTCTGTTCACCATGTATCACCCAAATAGACCTCTGTGATCAGTCAATGATAAGCTCCTTAATATATCAAAACCTAATCTTTCTGCTGGTCAAATGCGTTACCCATATGCTATAGCAAAACTATGCAATGCTCTCCCTCCTTCAATTAGGTCTACTAGCAACCTTTAATGCTGTAAGACTTTGCTGAAGCAACACCTGTTCTCCCACTAGCTATGTATATGTACCACCACCGACTATAAAAAAAAAACAATATTCCTAGCCTTCTTACTTTTCCTCCCCATCTCACTTACAGCTCAGACTCCTCATATATACATTCAGTGCTTCCAACTTACTATGTCCAACACATGCCACCCAGCCACACATAATCTACTACATCAGTTACCTACCATGTCTTCTATTCATTATTGATGCTTATATAGCAATAGCTCTAAGGCTACACCTTACTTTCAGAATATTTAATCTGCTGCTCTCCATGTTTTCCTCTACTGCAAAACTGCCATACTGTGTTGTTCACACATTCGCTATTATCCCATGTCATGAATTGTATTCTTGTTGGCTTGCATACTTAATACTAGTTATACAGATGCTAGATTTTATCTATTTTATTGTATTACCTATTCTGCAATGTGCTCTGTTCCATCGTTGCTTGATTTCTATGTTTTGATTCTGTAGCTTTATCATGTTTGTTTTTGAACCTTTTCTCCCCGGGCCTCTACTGAAAATGGGCTCAACCTTGCCTAGTAGACCTCCTGGTAAACAAATGCAAATAAATAAAATAAATAAATTTATGTTGCCGAGTAATTTAAAGAATTACTTAGCTGTGAAAATTTCTACTGCTGAATGAAAAAGTGAACACTGTGAAAAGACAGTGGTTACCCATTCACTTCTACGGAAGCAGTAACTGCGAAAAATTTCAGCAAAGATGTATGGGGGGGGGTGTTAGAATATGTATCTGTACGAAATGTGTACATGTATACAGGGGTATGAATGAAGCTGGAAGAGTACGTGTGTGTGTGTGTGTGTGTGTGTGTGTGTGTGTGTGTGTGTGTGCGCAACTCAGCCTGGGTAGTGACACTGGGAGGGTGTTAGGCAGGAAACTGAGTCTGGATGGATGTGTGTTTGTGTGTGTCTGTGTGTGTGTGTGTGTGTGTGTGTGTGTGTGTGTGTGTGTGTGTGTGTGTGTATGTGTATGTGTATGTGTGTATGTGTATGTGTGTGTGTGACACTTACAGATCAACTGTGGTGGTTAGGGGCTTGTTTGTTGATGGATGGATATGTGTGTGTGTGTTTATAAGGGGGTGTCTTTACCAATCTGATGTATGGGCCTCCAGAAAAAACACTGTTAGAAAAGTGTGACATAGATATGCTAATGAGACTTTTTTTCATTGCAGCCACAAGTGTTTCTGAATGGCATTTTCTCATTGTTGTGTAAACTGACTAAGAATCCTCCTGAATCCAAGCATTGCTGTCACAAAACTTCCTAGTACTACTGTCAGATTTTCTAATGTTCATTTTTGCCCAACCTTTCAGACAACAAAAATTATTTGGTAGTGCTATACAAGTCAAAGGTTTATTCAAGTAATGTTACATGTCATAACTATCATTTCCAAATAACTTAAATTATTTCATACAGAGAACTGTAGCAGGTCTAAAATTAATTCTGAGACATGAACCTTTATCAGTGGACAGCCATTAAAACGTCAACACTGACATTTCTGCCACACATAAATAATATGAAACTTTACTACTATCATATCTAAAGTCCATTTCAGATGTAGTCATAGCTGTCTATGAAAATTCAACTTGTAGCATGTATTTTGCCACTACTAGCTAGCATTTGTTGCTTCCACTTTCATTCATATGCTCTAATGAAGTGTCCATGTCTCCTGTAACTGGTGAAAGACCTAGCCTCAGGCTTTTTCAAAAATAATTTTTTGAAGTGCTGTGATCTTTAATTTTTAAGTCATTAACTGTAACATTCATTTTATACATAAATGCAGAAGAAACTTTCAACCATATAATTCAGGAACAGCATTTATCAGATTCTGTCTCTGACCCACATGTGTATGCATCACTCCAGTAACTATCACTCTTTTTTGCACATAATTTTTGGATTTATGCTTATTTTCTGTGAATCTTCATGATTTAGCTTTCCATTCACCAATTTTCACTTACACTCACTTTTTCACTTACTTTGAATATTTCAAAATAAATTATATTTCCTGAGATGCAGATTATAGTTTATCTTTCATGTCTTATTCAATGCAGCTCTGTCTTGCCTGTAGGTGTATTAACTCACATATAACTGTGGATTGTTTGAGGCAAGCAGTGAATATACATCTTTGCCAACATTGACTCAAAATAGATTAATGAGTTTTTAAGTTGCCAAGAAAAAAAAAACACCATCAACAAAACTTCACATAACAGAAAACTTTACATAACAGAATATAATAAAATGTATCACTAGATTAACAGTGATCATCATTGGAATACCAAGAACACTTAAAATCCATTTTGAATATCTAATAGTCAGTGATATAACTTGTCCAATTCACCATACCATAACCCTATCTAATTGAACAATAAACATTCTTACAAGTCATGATTTGTTAGGGGATGCTTTAGAAATCATAAATATTAAACAATCTTTGTTTCAAAGCTAGTTTATGCTTTTAATTTTAGAACCTGACTTCATTTAAACATAGTGCACTGGCCAAATCCAATTTCAATTTAAAAATTAACCTTCTCTTTCTGAGAGAGTATCTAAATTTTCACCTCTTCCCTTTTTACTTTCTGCCAATACACTAAAAATTGACTTTTTGAATTCCTTTTATAACTGAGGATGTTTAAAATATGTATTACTTATTGTTGTTTCTATTAGTATTGGTATGCTCAAATTATTTGACTTAACTTTTTATAGGTTTTACCAAAACAAAAAGCTTCAAATGAAGCAATGCACTGTTTGTAAAATCTAAACAAAAAAGTCTTATTGACTTTATAGTGGTTCAAAACATTGGCAAGTGTTTGTTCTAGCACATTATTTAAATTGCAGCTTTTATTGTAAATAAAATATGGCTTAAATCCCATAACTTTCATTGAACCTTACTTACCTAAAATATTTTATTACTTTATACTTTCTGCTTAATTTGTACTCTTTCTAAAGTATATGCCACTGGAAATACATGAGTGCACCCTTTGTTATTGATTTCACTGATCTCATCATTATCACAAGATGAACCAGACTTGACATTACTTTTTTGTATATTATTATTAAGAATAGATTTCCATTTTAACCCCATATTGTACAATGCCATCTCTTAATTCATTAAAAATGTCTTAGGATAACCTCTATGCAGAAAAAAAAATTAGCTGTTCTAATTTTCCATGAAAGATTTCATTATGACAAACCAACTTGGAAAGATTGCCTTACCTGATTTTAGCTACATTTTTCTTAAGAAAAAGTGGAGAGTTACTAGAAAAAATAAAATAACTATTAAGAAAAGTCAGTTTCCTAAATGAGTCCTTGAACTGAAATGACTTCCTTCATAAAATTTCAACATCTAAAAATTTACAGTCATATTTTTCTGAAAATTTCAAAAATTCAGTATTCTGAATTAATCTGTTCGAAGGTATGTTAAATAAAAATTCACCTCTGCCCCACACCAAAAAATATTGTCAGTGAATAATTGTCCACTAAAATATACATACTGAAATAACTAATTTCTAAATAAGACCATTCCCATTCAGTGAGAACAATTTGCAAAATTTGGGATCACAGGAACCCTCACTGCTGCTCTTTATATCTTAAAATGATAAAGTATTTCATTCCATTTGGATGTAAATTTCAGATAATGGGATAAATATTGTCTAACCATTTTAAATCTTACAATGTAAGGAATAACCATATAAACAGATTCAATATTAGTAGAATTCAGCAAAATATCATTATTTATCCATTGCCCATTAAAATGTCCAAGTTTTTTCCCCAAAAGTCCCATGAATCTTACAAACATCTCTTACTACTTTGGGTCACATTTAGCTTGATATCATGAAAAAATATGAATTTGCCTTTGAACATTTGGGCTGACATTACTGGTTAAAAAGGTGGGTTCCGTACACCTTTGCAAATTTTTAGTATGCCAAATAGCATTGAAATCACTGTTATGAAAACATTCTAACAAAATTCTAACAAAACTATGTCAATATATTTCATTCCAAAGTTATCTCTCCTCTAGAGACTTCTTTATAATGATCTCTGCTTCATTAAAGAAACATTTCATTCTAACCATGTAATCTTCTGTACTCATTATAACTGTTCTCCATCTTTAGCAATCTTCATTATGTTGATATCTTGATTATTTTTCATGTAATATAATACTTTCATTTCAGGCAATGTTAAATGAAACTGTATATTTGTAAGAGGTTGTTTCAATACTTAATTTTTCTTTCACATATAGCTTCAAAAACTATTAATGTTTGTGTGAGGAGTGATTAAATGCACTTGATTCTAAGCACTTCTACATTAATAATTTTCCTATTAAGACAGTCATCAGTCAGTAAAAAGATTTACTTCAACTTCCTTGTTTATGGTTTCAAATCAAAAATATAAAATCTAAAGGTTAGAATAGAACATCTAATTAACTATTAACAACGGTCTCTATCCAAAAATTATTTGAACTGAAACAACCTTTTTCATAAAAAATCTCAAAAATCTAAAACAATTCTTTTACAATCATATTCTGCTAAAAATTTCAAAAAGTCAGTGTTCTGATTTAATCTATTTAAATTTCTCCTTCAACCCACATTAAAAATGCTGTCACTAAATCACCCACAAAAACAAACATGCTTAAGTATCTCTTCTATAAATAAAAAAGACTATTCAATAGATATAGATATTGATATTGATATAGCTATAGATACAACCACACAGACACACGTATACAGTTGTGGTAGCTAAAAATACATTGACATTCCTTAAAAGATGTTGCAGCAATATATATGTATATGCATGTATGTATGTATAGATATAGATATAAATACACATATACCTGTGGTAGCTAAAATATCCACTAAATCCTTAAAAGTCATTGCAGCAATTAGTCAAAAAAGAAAAGAAAAAAATGTGCCTGCATCACCATCTTAGTATGCCACTCAGCTACAATTAACTGGGAATTCCTGTTACCACTCTGAATTAAGAGTACTGCACAAAGGAATTTTAATTTAAAAAAATGTCGCTATCTATCTTAATCTGTAGCAGAAAAGGAGTAAAACCGCAATGAAAACAGGAGCATCTCAAAAACAGCATCAGAAATCGCAAAGTCTTTGTATACATGTAAGTGGTAATGCCTGTGCTCCAATGTGATATGTGTATTCATACTCTGTTAACTGTGCTTTACAGTGCCGTACAAGCAATAGTAAGGAGCATGTCAGTTTGTATCTTGATAGAATGAATGTTCTGTAAATGCAGCTTAATTCACTCACAGCAGACTAACAATAAATATGGACCATGTGTGCTCTCAGCTTCTGAGGTGAAGCTGGGAAATGAAGAGCAGAAAAAAATATTAGACGTGGAACAGCCTCGTGCTGGCATATACACAAGTTGGTGGTGTGGGTATTTTATGAGCCTGACTGCAAAAGGCTCATCAGAAATACAGTTCTGGTATAACAAAAGACCCAAGGGAAATAAGGACATAAAATGAATGCACAAATGAATCATTCCTGAGACTAAGTATGTTCAAAGAGTAGGACCAAGACGAGTCATACTGTGGGATCTCTACAGGCAATGTGTGTGTGCGTGCAAAGCAAAATTGTACAGATACCAATAATGAGAGTCATATTATTTAGGATTCATTACTGTATCATTGTAGATTCCAAAAAGGTAAATCAAGTGTCCCTTTTCAACAGCTATAGATGGCTAAATGACTTACTAAGAGTCACACAGTAGACAACTGGAGGTTCAAGGAATCAATCCTCAGACTAGGAGAAACAGATTGTCAACAGCTCAGAGCATTAATCTGAGCTAACCATGAGAATAGTTGCTTCTCTACTCAAAAGAGACCGTGGTATGCACATCTGATTTATGTGAGTTGCACATGTAAACAAGTTGTACAAACTGGTTCAAGTATACTTTCCATATCATGCAAGACTGTTTATCGAATATATCAAAACAAAATATAAATTTGCTTTGTTCACTTTATATAATACAAATCTAGTGATAGCCTTGGCCTGAAAATCTGACTTGAGATACCCATACAGCCTGATTGTCAGCCACAGGTCCCAGGCATGTGACCAGCATCTCCAGCATCCAACTGAAGGCAAGAAGGAGGGAGCGTTTTCCACTTCTGAGCTTGAGCTGGCAATCACTTGGCAGGAGCCTGAAACCCCAGATGTAATACAGAGACTCAAATAAAGAAAATGTTATGCAGAGAACAGCTGAGACAGTGTGCAATTATAACAAAAATGAACATTGGAGGCGCCAAAAGAACCAGAGATTGCTCAAGTTGTGTTTTGAGGACAAAAAAAGAATTATCTCACAACAAAATGACTCAAATAAGAAGGAAAGAAATGAATGAAATTTGCATAGTAAGTCAGTTCAAAGTCATAAAACAACTGCACATAGAAATTATTTAAACAGCAGCATGTGTGACAGAGACCCTCATAGGACACACCCATCACAAGACCTCAGTATTACAGACACAGTAAATATTGAACTGAAATGTTTGAAACACTCATGACTGTATGTTTAAGAGGTTTGCACATAAGGGAGACATCAGAATACTGTTATGCATACTCAGTAAAGTTAGCATCTAATGTTTTGTGAAAAAGGGTTTACTATCAAATGACTGAAAATCAAAAGACTGAATCCCAAAAAGACTGAAAATTCAAAATACTAAATGATGGAATTTGCCCCCTCTCCACTGTTGTGCGATCTTGGAGTTGGTATATATAGTTAGCAGGAGGTGTGTGTGTGTGTGTGGGGGGGGCACAGCCCCTTGCATTAAAAATGTTTTCAGTATTTAAAATTTTCAGTCTTTTTGGGATTCAGTCTTTTGATTTTCAGTCATTTGATAGTAAACCGTGAAAAAGTCTTCAATCCACTGCAGACCATCAAAAGAGCTAAACACAAAAGTGCAAACCTTATTCCATAATGCAAGGATCATCATCATCATCAACATACAAAATGCAGCCCTCAACTTCAAAACCAACACTCACACCTTCTTCAATATATGTGGCATTGCTCTTCTAATTGTGCGCTTTGTTGTATTAATTTTGGTTTTAATGGTGAACAGCATCTTGCCTTGCACAATGGTTTTTTGTAAATACAATGTGTTATTGCAGAACAGCAGAGGAGAAGAGTGATTTCAAGTATTTAAGTGTATAAAAGTCTTCCAAAAAATTTAAATTTTAACCCTGAAAGATTCTACCCTGTAATACCAGAAGCTGAAGTGTGAAATGCACCTTGTTTGCTGTGAAAACTGATTATTATAAATCTACTTTACTTGATGTATTTCCTCTTTGCACTGTCATCAGGCAGCCCATCCCTGCACCCCCAACACTCACCCAGAGGCTCCCTCAGCTTGCCACTCCTGCATCTTGCTACTACAAGCAACTTTTTGAGACAAGCCTCAACAGGATGAGTAGATAGATTCCACCAATTTTCTGTTAAGCATATGAAAATTTGCTGCCGGCATTGTCAGTTTTGCTTATTACTGTTTTGTGGCACTGTACTTCTAATAGGATGAATCATAAGGCCTGTATAAGGGATTGCATTGTTCTACTTTGGCCTGTGAAGACAGGGAGACCATGAGGAACTACTTCGCGCACAAGTCCAGAACCTTTCTTTACAGATAACATAAATGCATCTGGTCTGCTTCGCTGTAACCGTCATCATCATCATCAGCAGCACCATACCTCTCAACCTCTCAGCCCAAGAAATCTGGAGAAAGCCTTGCATAATGTTGGGACAAAGGCTGAAAAATAGGGACAGATTTAAAATATTGCACTTATAAACTTAGAAAGTCACTAGAATAACAGGGTTTGTATTAAAATGCATTTTCTAAAGGATATGAAATCTGAAACTCAAATGTGTGCCATTATTTAGTGATTTCATTCCTCAAATAATCCCAGTGATTTGCCAAAAAACATAAATTTTATTAAGAACAAACAAATTTTGGAAAAAAATCTGGACATTCTGTGAAAATCTGTACAGTTGAGAGGTATGAATTCATCACCAACCCCCCTTTTTTTAAATTTACTACATGAAGTTGGGGTGTTGTGCCAATTGTTGCCGTCTCTCTCTCTCTCGTCAATACCACTCTCCTATCTTCGACACTCATGCCTGACTGTCACAGGTGTTCTCTCACAGAATCTATCCACCTGTTTACTGGATGCCCTTGTTTCCTCTTGCTTTCTTTTTGTCTGTCCCAAATCGTTTTCATTCTGTCATCTTCTGCTTAACCACTACCTCAATATTCCATCACTGAGTGTATATTTTAATATAGATTTTATGTATTTCTATCTATCCAGCTACAAAAGATGGCCAGCTTTCCTCCACATGAGCTTCATCCCAGGAATACTCTAGATTTATCTTGCAGGCCTCCACTCCTGATGCCAAAGTGCAATACCTAGGTTGCCTCCTTTTGATGTGGCCAAAAATGGACCAGGACCTCATCCTCGTACCTCCCATAACCTCATCCATCTCCTCCTCTCACCCCACCTACTTCCCACCCATTTTGTGACATTATAGTCATGTCAGGGGGAGAAGGAACCTCCTCTTTTCCTGGTTTGAGATGCCTTTTTTTGTTACAGAAAAGCATGGTAAATCTGCCAATTTTACTATGTTTTTCTGCAAAAAAAGCACTGTAAATCTGCCCATATTGGAGTCTGAACAGTGTTTTCTGGACTACTGGACAATCAGATTGCTTTCTGGACAGTCCAGAAAAAAATGATAAGTGCAATCACAACAGGATGCCATAATAAAGTTCCTGTACCACTCACCATTAATATCATCCAAAACCATAGCCTAAGACTTGCTGGCTGGCTTAGTGTGCATAGATGGTTTTATTTCTGCAGTACAATAACTTGGGTTCTATAATGGGTTTGGGCCATCTAAGGGGGTTTAGCGAATATCCAGTAATGGATCATCTTCCTGTCGGAGGCTTATACAGATGTGACCACTTAACAATGGCTATTGACATTACCATGTGTTAACATCTGACATTTCGTAAAACATGTCATATGTTGGCTGCTAGGAGGGGCTAGAAAAATCATGGTGGGCTTTTCTGACATGAACTAGACACAAGGACCCAATGCCACACTTAGATCTACCCCCATAAGTTTACTAATTATACTAGATCTACCCCCATAAGTTTACTAATTATACTATCACCAATAGTTGCAGCTAATGTATAATAGAGAAGCCCATGGTTTACAAAGTCCATTGAACACGTGGCTGAAACAGATAAATTTAGTTTCTGTAAAAAAAAAAAATCGGAAACAGTTGTACACCTTGTTGTTGGATGTGATGTACTCATGGTAGAAGGGCTGTACACTGAACGGCACAATAATGTGGCAAGCCTGGGGATTGTTCAAACACTACAATATAGAAGTAGCTGAGAAGCATTGGAAACATGAATCAAAATGCATTATAGAGAATGATGAAGTTTACATCACATGGGATTACCCATTACCAATAATTCAGAAAATCGATGCAAGAAAACCAGATGTAGTGGTCAAGAAAAAAAGACAAAAGTAGCATTGATCACTGAAATTTCTACACCTAGCAATTACAGTCTCACGTACTGAGGCACAGTCATAAAATATCAGGATTTGCAGGCAGAAACGAGAACTGTGGAAGAAAAATACCTAGGCAGTTCTAATAGTTTTAGGAACAATGAGTCTAATAAAGAATTTACAGTTGTATTTAGACATGCTACCAATATATAACTCTGTACAAATTGCAGAATGAGTCAGTTCTGGGAACACTGCAGGTGCTGCAAGGAGCCCTTCTGGCTAATGTCAAAGAATGAAACAATACTAATTTCATGAATTTCAATCATAACCTGACTTAGGAATAGGGTGCATTCGTATCATGGTATTAGAAACCCCAAAAAATTGGAGAAATTAAACTCACAGAAACAATGAAAGGGTGAAGAACTCAATAGTATTGGGGCACACACACTTATATGAATGTCAGAGAACAACTACCCAACACTTCGATCTAAGTGGCTATCCATGGTAAACGCATTCACAGTTGTTTTTTGGAGCAGGATTTATAGCACCTTAATAAGGTTATATACACACATATATATGTTTTTATCTGCTGGACAGTCATTTGAAGGCACTAGTACAGGACAATGGCTGGAGCTGTAGTGACTGAGTTCCTGTTGCTGATTCCTGTCTGTGTATTGTCTCCTTATTCCTGTCTATGTTTACATCCTGCCCAATAAAACAAACTGTCTGCTTGTACTTGTACTTCAGTCATTACTACCACAGTATTCTACTTTGTACTTCAATCAGTATTACCACAGTATTCTACTTTGTACTTCAGTCATTATTACCACAGTATTCTACTTTGTACTTCAATCATTATTACCACAGTATTCTACTTTGTACTTCAATCATTATTACCACAGTATTCTACTTTGTACTTCAATCATTATTACCACAGTATCCTACTTTGTACTTCAATCATTATTACCACAGTATCCTACTTTGTACTTCAATCATTATTACCACAGTATTCTACTTTGTACTTCAATCATTATTACCACAGTATTCTACTTTGTACTTCAATCATTATTACCACAGTATTCTACTTTGTACTTCAGTCATTATTACAACAGTATTCTACTTTGCACTTCAATCAGTATTACCACAATATTCTACTTTGTACTTCAGTCATTATTACCACAGTATTCTACTTTGTACTTCAATCAGTATTACCACAGTATCCTACTTTGTACTTCAATCATAATTACCACAGTATTCTACTTTGCTCATCCATTGACTACAAATGCAGTACTAAGATTGATTCATCTCCATTTGCACTAAGTAATGAACGCTGTCTTGTGAAATGAACACACCAGCCCTATTGATCCATTGATTTATGATTATACAAAAGTGGTTGCACTGTTCTTTGAAACGCCTTATAAATGTCTCTCTCCCATTCTCTGTGTGGTTGTCAAAAGTGAAACTTCAATAACATGTGCATTCACTCTATGAAATGTATTACCTCTGTGCTTTTCAGATGTTCAGAATAATGCTCCTGTTCACCTGAATGCCTTGAAAATTATTTGCGTATATAAGTGATTTACCTCAGAAAACAATTTTAAATATATAAATTCAGTTTAGACTGCCAGGTTACTGCTGCTGCATGGAGAGGCTGGCTTTGTGAAGCAGAGGGAACGACATTTCTGGGAGGGGGTTCTGGAGTATTGGTATGTCTTTAAAAGGAACTTTCCATTGTGTATATGCAGTAGTCACATTGTAATTCCAGGTATTCATTGCTGAAATATTAAAAGGCCTTTAATATAGCCTTTGGAAGACAACATTACATGCTGTATAGAACATAAATTACTATTTATACTGTGAGTTGAGATTTGGGATATGGCCACATATAAAGTGGGATAATATAACAAGTAAAGGAAGTTGGCAATTAAACTGTATTAAAGTTCTGCAACAGACAAGTAATTTATACATGCCACCATCATGAGAGGACACAAATGTGCGGTGCATAATCCTTAAACTGTGTAGCTTATCCTTCCAGAGCTGGGTTTCCTGCAGTTCCCTGAGGGACTGTCCTTTCATACATATTACAGAAATGCAGACCATGCAGTGTGGTTCATCAACAGCCTGAGATCTGAACTCATTTGACACTGACTCACTGGTAGATAACTATAAAGGTCACAGCTTTTGGGATTAGACACAATTCAATGTACAGCAATGTCGAGTGTCACTCTTTTAGGGCTGGGCTACAATGTAATGACCCAGTCTCAAACAATCTAAAGTTGCACTGTTACGCACATGACTGACGTTCTTACTTTCCTGAACAGTACAGAGTATTATGCTGACAAGAAGGTCTATGCATATCCTGTAAGAGGCACAAAAGAAAACAAAGCAGTCTCTCAACCCACAGCAGACCTAGAACAGTTCTAAATTAATTTCAATTTAGTTTAGATTTTATGGTCTAAAGGGGTTAAATTAAATAAAATATAAACAAAATGCAATGCTACTTTGGTCCTGTATGCAGTGTCTACTGTAAAATGATGTAAACTATCACAACATGTTTAAACTCACATCCTAAGCATGTTCCTGTTGAGAAAAAGATTTCTATTTTGAATTTAATTTATAACTGTTATAGGTCTGCTCTGGGATAAGAGAGTTCTTTGTTTTCTACTGCCCCTCTTAAGGGATTTGGACTTATACCATTCCACTGATATGATAATCATTTGCAGACAGCTGTCTTAAGCACAGGCCATATACTAAATAGTCTCAGCACTTTTGATCATGACATTTTTATTCCTTCTAGTTAAGAAAGTTCTACTCCTGATTCTTTGACTGATTTAGAGAGAGAGAGGATACAGCTTAAATGGTGTGCAGCAGTTATTCTGAGGTCAGTGCATGGCCAGGTATGAGGAGGTGAATTATAGTTAGACTGCTAGGAAGCCTGACCTGCTTTGTAAAACAAATGTAAGAAACACTAAGTTTAGTGATGAGTTTAACATGGTCTTAATACAGCACAATTCAGAAGTGCAAGCCTGTCACTCAGATGAACTGCTTTAAACACTTTGTTTTACTATGGAGTGTGCTTAAAAATGCAACAATGATGCTTCCTGGGAGCACTAAACATTTGGCATTGCAACATGCTTCATATTCTACAGAAAGTTCCCTTGCTAGGATAAACTCCATCCTATCACACTTAAGTGAACATTAGATCCAGTTTTGTCTGTTTTCATCTGATTCAACAGATTGGGTTACTGGATCCAATCAACTCTGACCTCAGCACCATTCCTGAAGCTTTCAGATCCATGGCTCTGACTCATCCATGCCCATAATTCCATCCACTCCACCTTAGTACCACAGATCTCGTTTGCCACCTGACTCTGTTGATACTTCTTCCAGGGCTATGGCTACTGGTACTGTTTTGAGGAGGTTTGGCTGGCTGCATTGTCAGAACCTTCCAGATTATGTGAAAAAGGAGATTTGAAATTCCCCTTTGGATAGAGATTTACTTTTTGGTTTCTCTGCTACAGAGGTTATCAAAAAGCGTGATGAAAGGGGTAAGCCCTCCTTTTC
Source organism: Protopterus annectens (assembly GCF_019279795.1). Taxonomy (NCBI): domain Eukaryota; kingdom Metazoa; phylum Chordata; order Ceratodontiformes; family Protopteridae; genus Protopterus; species Protopterus annectens. The sequence goes on from NC_056745.1 coordinate 1,335,439,261, forward strand.
CAAACTTTCCAACAGATTCTCTAACCCCTCATCCAATTTTGGCAAAAAAAAAAAAAAAAAAAAAGAAACAGTCTAAGGAAACTGGTAATAAACAGACATTTAAGAAGAAATGGCAGGATAGTTCCAAAAAGAATTCAGAAAACCGCCAAAATGAAGGACAGTCCAACATGTAAGAATGACTGTTTAAGGGAACTTGTTCCCAGCTATGAAAAAAATAACAGAAAAAAAACACCCAAAAGGGCGGAAACTCAAAACTAGTAAAATAAAAATAAAAAATGCCACCAAACCTGCACAGAACGGCAACATTTGACAAACTTTATTAACAGAAAAAGACTAAGAGCTTTTACCCTGTGGCTCCTAGGGCTTCATCAGACTAACTGTTAAAATTGAAATGCAAGCTTAAGTAAACTTCTTAACACAGTCACATGATCAATGGAATACAGAAGTGAATGAATACTTATTTAAAAAGACAGTACATCAGTATGAGCAAAATGCTGTGTTCAATGTAAATCACCTTTAAGTATACATATAGATGTATATTAATTCACTTATAGCAAACTGTTATAAAATGCTTATGCTAATAAAATATATTGTATAACTTAAAATTTGTTCCCCGCTCCCACGCTGGCTGTCCCTTTTCCCCTTACAGAAAGTCTGAATCTCCACTTTTCTCTTTGGGAAGAGATAGTTTCAGACAAATGTATTCTGTGGATCATTCCTCAAGGTTATAGATGCCAGAGGGAGGAAATCCCTCCTTTTCAGGGGGAAATTCCTTATCCACTAGACCAGACTAGACTCTTGTTTCCCCCTGTCTTTCAACACAGGCTGTCCCAAGGAATGATAGAACCAATTCTTCCTACCTAGGTTGGGAAAGGTTTTTATTGAAGAATATTATTAGTGCCAAAGAAAGAAAATGCTTGGAGATCAGTTGTGGACCTTTTTTTCCTAACCTTTTTGTGATAGTCCAAGTTTGAAATGATATCATTTCACAACTTATTACCCCTTCTTACTCATTCAACTTTCTTGGTAGCATGAGATTTAAAATATGCTTACCATTACATCCCTATTCATCCAGACATCAGACATTTCTTAAGGTTCTGTGTGTCTGGATCACATTATCAGTTCTCTGTCTTGCCCTTTGTGAAAACTCTGGGTGCAATGGATAGTCCAAAGTGTCTCATTCCAGTTATAGCTCACTGAAGTCTACAGGTGTAGCTCTCACTGTATTTCATTGTAGAAGCACTAGACAGTAGTTTTTCATTAGACCACAAGGTGGAGCTGTTTCAGGGATATAAAAGACAATTTTGAAATTGAAAGAGGAGACTGAGATACTAGCTGAAGGAGAGAAGACTGAAACTGTGGGCTTAAGGGAAAAGGACCTTGCAGCATGACTGGATTTTCCTCTCTGGTGCTTTGGGACAGGGAAGTGAAGTAGCAGTTTGTGTCTGTTTGTTGCTGAAATCCTGGATGATGGTATTTGGTGGAATCAGGAGAGAAGGCTGAAACCAGTAGTTCCATGCCTACATATACCACAATACAAGGACAAAATGATTGACTTCAACAATTGGCTAAGCTTCTGGTGTCATTCAAAGGGGATCCAGTATCTGTCTGCCTGGGATGACATGATTGACAGACCACGATGCTTTGCCAGAGATGGTCTGCACCTGTCGCCCCTGGGATTCAGGTTACTGGCTAAGGTTCTTGCCACCGCTATAGTGCCTTTTTTAGGCAAAGTTCAAAGGACAAAACCACCACCGTAATAGGTATAAGCATGCAAAATCTGAAAGTAATGCTACTCAATGCTAGAAGTCTAAACCTCAAAATGCACTATCTTGAGGCACTCCTAAAAATGGAGAACATCGATATCTGTGCAGTAACTGAGACCTGGTTCAAGGCTCCAGGGAGCACCCCTACAATACCAGGCTACAACTCTTACCACACTTTTCGGCCACTAAACCAGGACCAAAACACTAAAGGTGGAGGAGTGTCAATATTCACCAAGGATATTCACACCACCAGGCTAGTTGCCCAACACAATGCATCTGAAATTCTCCAGGTGCAACTAATACTAGGTAAGACTGCAATCCAAACTGTAGCTTGCTACAGATCCCCCACCATACCCCAAGATTCTCACTACACCTTTCTAAACATACTGGAAAATATTAAGATAGAACCAAACACCCTAATACTGGGTGATTTTAACTACCCTGCCATTAACTGGGAAAACTACTCATGTACCAACACCTTTGCCCAACGGTTCTTGGAATTCATAAATTCCAACGCACTGGATCAACTAATCCATAGTCCCACCAGGGGCTCCAATATCCTAGACCTGGTCATTACCACCATGGGAAATCAATGCTCCACACCTATGGTCACTCCATCATTAGTCAGGTCTGACCATAAGCTAATCACCCTTAACATCCACATCCCACCCCTACCCCCCAGTAAGGAAACCTCCAAAGCCAACTTCATGCTACTCAAGTCAGAAGTGACAAACTGCATGACACCCATGCAGACGGGAACTGAAAGTTCAACTGCTGAATCCTACACTAAGGCACTGCACAAGCACATCCACTCATGCATGAATCGTGCCATCCCAAATAGAACCAAGATGCTCTCATCCAAAAAAAAAGGAAGCCAATCTGGTGGTCCCCTGCCATAAACAAACTTTACAACAAAAGGAAGAAACTGTTGCAGAAAAAAGGAAATCCAAGGATGCACAAAACTCCCTTACCAGCCTCAGTAAGAAACTGAGATCCCTCATAAAATACTCCAAAGCTAGTTACGAAAATAAAATTGCCAAAGATTCCAAAGACAACCACAAGGCATTCTATAACTATGTCAAGAATCTAAATGGCAATGCTCAGATCTGCTCTGAGCTAAAACAGAATGGCATTAAATATACTGATCCCAAGGATATTGCCAATATCCTGGCAGATCGATTCAGTGCCAAATTCACCCCCCTCTCACCCCCTAAATGGCCCATCTCAATAGCAGATGATTGCCAAATTCCAGTAATAACAGCCACAAAGGTAAAAAACACACTCTCCAAAGCTAAGAATACAGCATCCATGGGACCAGATGACATCTCGGGCTATGTACATGAACTACAATATGAACTGGCACCTCACCTAAGTGTCATGTTTAATCATAGCCTCACCTCAGGTTTCGTGCCCACTGAGTGGTGCAGAGCTACAGTTATCCCACTCCACAAGGGGGGTTCCACCTTGGATCCCAGAAACTACCATCCCATCAGTATGACAAGCCTTATCTGCAAGGCCATGGAGCGTATTATCATGGAACTTATAAACAAAGACATTGGCAACCTTCAAACACTGGACCCCACCCAGTTTGTGTTCGTGAAGGGCCAATCTTGTCTCCTGAACCTGATTGACTTCTTCGAATCAGTCACCAGAGTCACGGACAAGGGTAAGGTGGTACACACAGCCTATCTAGACCTTGCCAAGGCCTTTGACACCATCCCCCACTCTGGAATCATAGATAAACTTACTAAGCTGGGCATTAATCCCTACGTCACCAAATGGGTAGCTAACTGGCTTACTGACAGAACCCACACTGTAAAAGTAGTCGACTCCAAATCCAGCTCCAGACAAGTGACAAGTGGAGTACCTCAGGGTTCAGTCCTGGGACTGCTCTTGTTTGGCATCTAATTCTCTGAAGTACAGGCCAACACTAAGGGACTCTGGCTAACAAAGTTTGCAGATGACTTCAAACTGGGAGCCATTATTGAATCCCAAAATGATGTGGATACTCTACAAAAGGAATTACAGAAACAGATGCTTGGTGCCAGAGCCATGGGCTCAAGCTCAATGCCAAGAAATGTATAGTTATCCCCTTTGGGGAAAAACATGTATCCATGAATTACCATATAGTTGACAGTACATTAAACACCAAAAGTGTGATAAGAGACTTAGGGACACAGGTGGACAGTGGTCTCACCTTCGATAACCACATCGCCACAACAGTCAGGAAATCCTTCTATGTGGCACACCTCATCACTAAGGGCTTTTCATCCAGAAAAAAGGAGGTCATTGTCCCACTGTACTCATCCCTCATTAGACCCATTATAGAATACAATGCCCCATTTGGTATGTAACTCTCAAGACATCTGCAACAACTGGAAAGGCCACAGAAATACCTCACTAAAAGAATTACAGGCCTAAAGCAGATGCCCTATGAGGACCACCTTAAAAAACTCCAGCTATACTCTGTCGCATATCGTCTACTCAGAGGCGATCTCTGCTTAACATACAAGGCCATGTCAAACCCAGAGCTGTTGGACATGATACACTTAAAGAAATCCCAATCCCTCAGAGCCACACGCTCCACTGATCTAAACCTTGTCATCACAATAAACAAAACATGCTGGAGGGATAGGTTCCTGACCCAGAGACTCCCCAGACTCTGGAATAGATTGCCCATACATGTCAAGAAGAGTGCCTCTTTGGCCCTCTTCAAAAGGAACCTTGACGATTGGATGGGAGAAAGGAAATTCACCCCGGGGATCACGTCAATCGCCCTGCTAGACAGGGGTCCAGGGAAGTAAATATTGTGGGAAGAAATAACCAGGGAATTGTTATGGCTAGGCTTGTATAGGCCCTAGGGCTGATAGCCTAGTACCAGCCTATGAACCTATGAACCTATGATTCAGCAAGAAAAGGAGTTCCTTTGGGCCTAGTATAGAGAAGCCATAGATGATTACCAGAGTCCTGGCAAGTGATTTTTCTACTTTTCTCATCAGAGGAACCATGGTGCCTGGTCACTAGGATAATCTCAGAGTGGTGAGAGGCTCTGGCTGTCTTTTTACATTTTTATAAGATTGTGGCCCCCCCCCATAAATGCTTTGTAGATTATAAATAATTGGGATCCATATAAACTCCAACTTGAGCCCCATCGTGCCGACAGCAAGACTGTAAGTAGTCACTGGCCAGTGAACAGGGTATAATAGAGTGTTTTCATAGTTGGTCTGTTTAGAATTGATCAAGGGGGTTGAGGGTGTTAATACTGCTCAATGACATTGCATTTTCTCGTATATGTATTGTTGCATTATAAATCCTCATTGTTCAATGACATTGCATTTTGGTCATGTTAGTACTGCTGCCCTCAAGTATTTTGCTGCTCAATGACATTGCATTTTCGCATACCTGTATTGTTGTATTATAACTCTTTTATTGCTTAATGACACGGCATGCATATCTCACCTTGCATTATTGCTAACTGTTGCACTGTTGAAATAATTTGTTTGGGGTTGTGCTATTGCCTTTTTAACTAGATTGTCACCTAGAATAAAACCTGTCAATCTTGACACCTTGGTGTGTTGGACCTACTGGGATGTCACCAGAGTCAGGTAGGAAGGAACCTACATCTACTTCAGCTACACCTGCGGGTGTGCTACATTTGGGGGCTCGTCCAGGATTGCCTGTACTGCCTTGGACTCCACCCTATTCCCCTGTATGTGTGGAAAGCAATTCCAACAGAAACATGAACCCAAAAGCTGCAGCTTCACTGTCCATAAATAATATAGGGCCTGAAGTTTTGATTGCTTTGGGAAGTATTGTAGAAAAATGCTTAAAGCCTACACAGCCATTCACTGGGTTTGGCTACTGCAAATTGCTTTTCTTTTCTGGCAAACAACCCACACCTCAGGCAGAGGAAGATTTTGAATACTGGATGGATCAGGCTTCACAAGCCCTAAAGGAGTGGGATATCCCAGAATCTCAGAAAAAGCAGCATATAGCTGAATGTCTAAAGGGATTAGCTGTGGATACCATATGCAACCTAAGGATGGGTAAGTAAGACTGCATGGTCAGGGACTATTTAGGAGTACTGCAGGATGTATTTGGAAGGACCGAGAGGGCTGCTGACCTACTGTATCAGTTTGAACATACATACCAAGAAGTTGGTGAGAAACTGATTACATTAAGCGATTAAATAAAATGCTCCACCAGATCATCCTAAAGAAGGGGGTCGATCCAAAAGTAGCTGACCAACTACGGATCGGACAAATTTTACAGGGAGCTCAAGCTATGGACCTCATTGTGTGGAAAATGAGGATGAGAAATAGGGAAGAGACTGTAACCTATTCTCAATTGGTTAAAGAGGTGAGGGAAGAGGAAGCCCTGTTGGAAGCCAAATCTCAGTGTTCAACAGCAACTAAATCAGTGAGTGAACACCAGCAGGAGCCTATAGCCATGCTCACTACTCAAAAAGGAGTCGTGGCCCAGAGTGTCCACAATGTAGAAGTGTGTCAGCTGCAGATGCAGGTGTCTTCCCTGACTGATGCCATAGCTCAAGTCACCAAGACATTTGCAGAACTGCAGAACGCTGTGGTAACTTTAGCTGAAGGGAGGATTACATCAGCTAGAACCTCCACAAAAGGACTCGGGGAAGTACCAAATCAGCCCATGTTCAGAGTTTCTACTGGATTTTGTTTTTGCTGTGGGGGTGCAGTGCATATAAAGTGACAGTATCCTAATGCAGAGAACTTGAGAAAAGTGAATAAACTATTATTCGCTAGTGCAATGCAGGGAAACTTCAAAGGGCCTCAGTGAAGGAGCCAGCTGAGTGCCCAATTACAAAGAGCTCCATAAAATCCAACATCAAGAGACAGCATCCTGGATCTCCTTTCCACACAAACCCTTGTAATAGGGGAGAGAAACTACCTACTATGCACACTTCTAGCTCATCTGAGGCAAACCACCGAATTGGAAAGCCATCTCAGCCAAAATCTCAGCATCTGAGACCGCAAAGCATTAATAAGCAAGAGTCTTATCCATTAAAATGGTGAGGTCAACCGGTGGTACCTCCACCACATACTGACTGCCATTCAGCTGAACAGCATCGGAAACAGAAACTACCCGATGGCCTACTGGGACCATCCCCTGTTGTGTCAATAAAAATAAGAGGAGTGTATAGTAAAGCACTGTTGGATACTGGTGCACAAATCACCATTCTGTACAGAGACTTCTACCAAAAATACTTAAAGCATTTGCCACTTGAAAAGTTAAAAGATTTGGAGATATGGGGGCTAAGTGACACGAAGTTCTCTTATGATGGTTATGTCTCACTCAAGTTAGAATTTTCCACTTCAGTTGTTGAGTCAAAAGAAGTTTTTGAAACACTCACTGTTGTGTGCCCCAGGCCAAAATGAAAGGATTCAGCATCTATTTTGGTGGGGACAAATACTGACCTTGTCAGATGAATGCTAATGCCTCAGTTGACCCAGGAACACCCAACACTACATCCTCTCCTGAGACCAGTTTTCTGTGCCCTTCAAAGGGAAAAGGATAGTAAGAAAGATGAATTTGGTCATGTGGGGACCCTGTCAAGGAAAGAGCATGTAATGCATCATGGTCAGGTCACCTTGCTTGACAGCCAAAGTGAGGATGTGTGGACAAACAGTTTCCTCTCATCTCATGATGGAAATGGATCCAGGAAGTGACTTGCCACCAGGGCTGGAACTAGTCCCAGAAGTTTAGCCTGCAGACAAGTTAAAGCATCCTTATGACACTTTGCCTGTGGGGTTAAGGAATAAAGGAAGTACGCCTATTGTCCTGCGTTCACAAGCGCGTTTGAGAAATGTTTATGCTGCCACTCCCTTACCTGTTTCTGTGTTGACAAGGTATGAGAGCAGGGCCAATGAGTTGAAGCTGGAAGATATTGATATATGTGGTGGACTCTTGCCCCCTGTGTGGCTAACCAGAGTTAAAGAGCTATTAATAAAAAAAGAAAATTTGTTTTTCTACTAGTGGACTAGATGTGGGCTATGCAAAAAATGCAGAACACCGAATAAGAGTAAAAGAGGACCGGCCTTTCAGGGAACATTCCAGAAGAGTAGTTCCAGGTGACCTGGAGGACTTAAGAAAACATTTGGAGGAACTAAAAGCTGCAGGGATAATTCGAGAGTCAAGAAGTCCATATGCCTCTCCCATTGTCGTTGTCAGGAAAAAGAATGGGTCAATTCGCATGTGTGTTGACTGTCATACTCTGAATCAGCGAACCATTCCAGACCAGTACACAACTCCCCAGACTGAAGATGCTCTAAATTGCCCGGTGGGCAGTAAGTGGTTCAGTATGCTAGACTTAAGGAGTGGATACTATTAAATCCCTATGCACCCAGAAGATAAAGAGAAGACTGCCTTCATCAACCTTTTAGGATTTTTTGAGTTTGATCGCTTACCTCAAGGTTTATCAAATGCACCAGCAACTTTCCAGAGAATCATGGAAAGAAAAGTTGGAGACATGCATCTCCTGGAAGTCTTAGTCTACCTGGATGACATCATTGTTTTTGGAAGGACCCTAGAGGAGCACGAAGAAAGACTGATGAAGGTATTGGACAGGATCGAGAAGGAAGGCCCGAAGTTGTCATTGGACAAATGCAAGTTCTTCAAACCTTCAGTGACCTATGTGGGACATGTAGTGTCTGCAAATAGAATATCTACAGATCCCAGCAAAGTTGAAGTGGTGTCATCTTGGCCCAGACCCAAAAGTATCACAGAGCTGCAATCTTTCTGGGGTTCTGCAGTTACTATAGAAGGTTTGTGGAAGGATTTTCAAAGACAGCAAGGCCCTCAACCATTTGCTCCTAAATAATGAGAAAGCAGATGAAACAGATGACGATATCCTTGTGGAAAAAACTAAGGGACTGAGAGGTTCTAAAGAACTCATTGAGAGATGTTGGGCTCCTGAGTGCGAAGAGTCACTTGAACAGCTTAAGTATTGCCTCACACATGCCCCTGTGCTGGCATATGCTGACTCAACAAAGCCATACACTTTACATGTGGATGCTAGCAGGGATAGCTTAGGAGGAGTCCTTTACCAGGAGTATGACAAGAAGCTGAGACGTGGCTTTTATCAGTCGGAGTTTATCCCCCACAGAAAGAAACTACCCTGCACACAAGTTGGAATTCCTTGCCTTAAAGTGGGCGGTAGTGGACAAACTGCATGACTATCTCTATGGGGCTGAATTTGAAGTGCAGAAAGACAACAATCCTCTGACATACATCCAGACCACTGCAAAGCTAGACGCTACTGGATATAGATGGATGGCAGCTCTATGCAACTATAATTTCAGTTTGAAATATTGCCCAGGACGTGAAAATTGAGATGATGATGGTCTGTCCAGAAGACCTCAGGGAGACTTACACCCCGATGATGAATGGGTAGAAATTCCAGTGCCAGGGGTGAGAGCTATGTGTCAGATTGCAACCTGCTATCAACACACTGAATGTTGGGCCCAAAAGTTGGGTCTGTCTGCAGCAAGCATACCCCAAGCTTACTGTAATCTGGTTACGTTACAGGCTTCATTGCTTACAGCTTTGAGTAACAGTGACCTCAGGAGAGATCAAAGAGAAGACCCCTTAGGTCAGCTGGTGGTAGCTGCTTTAGAGAAGAAGCAAGTTAATATGCTTCACATAGATATTCATCCCCTGGCAAGGCTGTTGGCCAAGGAATGGGATAGACTCCAGATACAGAATGGAATAGTGTATAGGAGATCTCCAAGTGCACTCAGCAGTGAAAAATGGCAATTCAATACAGCAAAAAAATGATGGCAGCACCAGGAAATAACGTTCAAGATTTAATCCAAAAGTTCAAGACAATATTCCAGTAAAATACAAGCCAAAAGTAAGCGCTTTTGTCTCCTGCAATGGAGACTTCTTCAGACTAATGGCTTACACATAAACATAACCTATTTAAATATTAAAATAGCAGTCAATTAAACATAATTGACAATTAATCATTAAAAGCTGAAATAGCAGTTCTTAAAACAACAGTCAGCCTAATACTGACAGATACCTCTAACTAAAATCCCTAATGCTTCAGTCCCTTCCTTTTTAAATACATAATAAATTCTTCTCTATTATTAAGTCCTGGGGGAAAACATGCATTTAATCTAACCTGCCAGCAGTATTCCAACCACCCTAATTCTTCGTCTACGTTAATACTTTTGACATTAGGATGCACTGAATCTATTACCAAACACTTAAAATTAATTTTACATCTATTTTCCACATAATGCTTACCCATAGCGTTTTTTACATCACTCTTACCAATAGCGTAGTGGTGTTCATAGATTCTCCTATATAGTTCTCTTTTAGTTTTGCCTACATAAAAGGAGACGAAAGCGCTTACTTTTGGCTTGTATTTTATCTGGAATATTGTCTTGAACTTTTGGATTAAATCTTGAACGTTATTTCCTGGTGCTGCCATCGTTTTTTTGCTGTTTTGGATACTGATTTGGTTAATAGCGTGCTACTGTATTTCAAGAAAAATGGCAATTGTCGCTTCCCCAGAAGTATAGAGAAATAATACTCCGGTCACTGCATGATGAACACGGTCATCTAAGTTATGACAGAACTATGGGTCTGGTACGAGACAGGTTCTACTGGTCATGCATGAAGCAAGATGTTGAGGATTACTGTCGTACATGTCTTCATTGCATTCAGAGAAAGACTCTGCCAACCAGAGATGCCTCATTGGGTCAAATGGAAAGTAGTGGACCCATGGAACTGGTCTGTATAGATTTTCTGTGCACTGAAACAGATGAAAGTGGGATCAGTAATGTGCTGGTGGTGACAGACCACTATACCAGATATGCTCAAGCATTTCCTACTAGCGATCAGAAAGCTATTACTGTGGCGAAACTACTAGTTGAGAAGTTCTTTGTACACTATGGCCTGCCATAAAGAATACACTCTGATCAAGGACGTGATTTTGGCAGCAAGCTTGTACATGAAATACTCACTCTGTTGGGAGTCCAAAAAAGCCACACCATTCCTTATCATCCTCAAGGGGATCCTCAGCCTGAGCGTTTCAATAGAACTTTACTAAACACATTGGGGACACTATCTGCTGAGAAGAAGAGTCAATGGAGTAGACGTGTAGCCACAGTGGTGCATGCTTACAACAGTACTAAAAATGATGATACAGGATTCTCGCCTTAATTTTCTAATGTTTGGAAGAGAAGCTCGTCTTCCTGTTGATGTCACCTTTGGAGTCACAGCTGACGACACACCTGTGCGGTCTCATGGCAGTTATGTGGAGAGACTCAAGAAGTACCTCAGACAGGCTTATGAATTTGCTGAAAAATCAACAGGACAAAGACATCAGCGAAACAAGGCTCACTATGACAAAAAGTAAAGATGCATGATCTGCAGCCAGGGGACAGAGTTCTTTTGAGAAATTTGGGACTACAAGGAAAGCATAAACTTGCTGACCACTGGGGATCTGAGATTTACATAATTTGTTCTCAGCTACCTAATATCCCTGTCTACCAAGTTTGCCCTGGGGGGGAAAGAAGGAGACATTAAAACCTGCCACCACAACAACTTAATGCCCTTGAAAAAATCAGTGAGACTCATGAACCCAGAACCCAGAACCCAGAATGGCTCAGTGGAAGCCTAACTCAAGGTGATCCAGAAGGCTAAGGCAGAGAGGAACTACCCTTTCCAATGTTCAAGAGCCAATGCTTCCTCCTGCTGAAGGAGAGGAGGACAGTGATGATGACTGGGGTTTCAATGGGCTTTTTTATTCGGATGTTCAAGACCCCGTGGGCTGTAATTTCAATGTAAATGCACCGGAATTCGTTCCTTGTCACTTTGAGCAGCACAGACCTAACAATAGTCTAAGTAATGTTTCTGTACCTCTTGCAGAACCTGATACTGAGGGAGGCCCTGCTATGAAAACTTCAGAAAGTAGTGCTGAGGAGAGTCCTACCATTATGGAAAACGAAGGTGAAGTTGTACAAGAGGAGATCTTAGAAGTGGACAATATGCCTACTGAAGATCTGGACATTGAATGTGATGTGAGTGACAAACCTTCCGAGCAAAATTCCTTAGCTGTTTCTTCCAAACTAAAACTGCAGAGACTGATTCGGCCCCCACAGAGATTTACATATAACAGTTTGGGACATAGTACACAGGAACCTGTGACCACAGCTCATCGGAGAGTCTGCACCCATAATCCCTATGCCTCCTACTCCAGTGGTGACACCCCTTCCCAAGTTACATATAAGGCTGATCACCCTTGGTGGAATGTACCTTTTGAATGCAAAAATATTGTTCAGTTGATGGTGCATTAGTGCATGTAAATATTTTGCTGCTAATCTACCTTTGACTTGGGAGGACCCAAGATTTTCAGGTGGGGGGGAAGAGTGTAGCTCCCACTGTATTTCATTGTAGAAGTACTAGACTGTAGTTTTTCATTAGACCACAATATGGAGCTGTTTCAGGGATATAAAAGACAATTTCGAAAGTGATAGACGAGACTGAGATACTAGCTGAAGGAGGGAAGACTGAAACTGTGAGCTGAAGGGAAAAGGGCCTTGCAGCATGACTGGATTTTCTTCTCTGTTGCTTTGGGGCAGGGAAGTAAAGTAGCAGTTTGTGTCTGTTTATTGCTGAAATCCTGGATGATGGTATTTGGTGGAATCAGGAGAGAAGGCTGAAACCAGTAGTTCCACGCCTGCATATGATTCAGCAAGAAAAGGAGTTCCTTTGGGCCTAGTACAGAGAAGCCATAGATGATTACCAGAGTCCTGGCAGGTGATTTTTCTACTTTTCTCATCAGAGGATCCACGATGCCTGGTCACTAGGATAATCTCGGAGTGGTGAGAGGCTCTGGCTGTCTTTTTACATTTTTATAAGATTGTGCCCCCCCCAAATGCTTTGTGGATTACAAATAATTGGGATCCATATGAGCTCCAACTTGGGCCCCATCGTGCCGGCAGCAAGACTGTAAGTAGTCAATGGCCAGTGAACAGGGTATAATAGAGTGTTTTCATAGTTGGTCTGTTTAGAATTGATCAAGGGGGCTGAAGGTGTTAATACTGCTCAATAACATTGCATTTTCTCATATCTGTACTGTTGCATTATAAATCTTCATTGTTCAATGACATTGCATTTTGGTCATGTTAGTACTGCTGCCCTCAAGAATTTTGCTGCTGTTGTAGTATAACTATTTTATTGCTTAATGACATTGCATGCATATCTCACCTTGCATTATTGCTAACTGGTGCACTGCTGAAATAATTTGTTTGGGGTTGTGCTGTTGCCTTTTTAACTAGATTGTCACCTAGAATAAAATCTATCAATCTTGTCACCTTGGTGTGTTGGGCCTATAGGGGTGTCACCTGAGTCAGGTAGGAAGGAACCCATATCTACTTCAGCTACACCTGTGGGTGCGCTACACAGGGTATCCATATTTTCTTCCCATATTTAGATGACTTGCTTATCTTTGTAGAGTCTTTAGTGTCAGTAATCTCTCATTTGGGTAGGAGATCCATTACATAAACTGGGACTCCAAGAGACCATTCAAAAGTCTTTTTTCATTCTTTCACAAGGGATTGTATTCCTAAGGTATCGGCTGGACACCTCAGTCCAAACAGCTTTTCTTCCACAGAAAAACTAGATCTATGTCTAGATCTATTTCAAAGGTATTCCACTCAGACTTCAGTCACTGCGAGGAAATAGCTCAGACCACTGGGTCTCGTGGCATCTTTGATTCTCAAGATACCTCTGGCAAGACTCCACATGAGAAAGATACAATGGTCTTTTCAAATCCCAGTACTGGGGTTTGTCAGAACAGAAATCATTTGGTGGAGACAGCAAATGTCCCTAAACCCAGGTCTCCCCTTCTCCTTCCCTGCTCCAAAGCTGTTATTCACCACTGAAACCTCAGACTTTGCCTGGGGAGCAGTTTCAGGAGTGATCAGAGGTGTGTGAGATACCAGGGCAGATGTAAGCAAGTAAATATAAAAGAGATGCTTGACCTGATCAAGACACTCAAGTTGCAGAATCATTGGTCCCCCAGACCTCTTCAAGTTGTTACAGACAATACTACAGTCATGTGGTACATCAACAAGTAAAGGGAAACAGGTCATGCCCCTTTGTAGACTAGCTATGCTAGCTTGGGATATAGCTTCACAGCAAAATCTCACTTTACAGGCATCCTACATTCTGTTAGAATAAAACTGTGGCAGACAAGCTGAGCAGGACAAAGGCCGATCCTCACGAATGGAAACTAGATCAGGGGGTCTTCCAAGATTTGTTCCATCTGTGAAATGTTCATCAAGTAGACCTTTTGCCTCTTCTTTGAACAATCAGCTGGCAACATTCTGCTCTAAGGCATCATGCAAGAAGGCCTGGAAGACAGATGCATTTTCCTTTCTTTGGACAGGAATGTTCCTGTATGCTTTTCTACCCTTTCAAGTGATATCCAGGATACTTCAGAAGATTCAGAAGGAATCCCCCAAAATCATTTTGGTGATTCCCTTCTGGCCTAGTCAGCAGTAGCTCTCTCTTCTTTTGGAAATTGCCAAGGGCAATTACTGCACACTTCCCACAGAATGAATATACTCACACTAGATCAGTGGTGTTTGATACACCCTGACCTCAATCAACTTCAAATGACTGCCTGGATGATAGGATATTAATTCCCTTTATGCACCTGTTTACTGAGGATGTGCTGCAGGTATTAATGGAGGCAAGAAAGCCCGCTACTAGAAAGTCATATATTAGCAAATGGAAAAAATTTTCTAGATGGTGGCAACAACATAACCAGCACCCATTCAGGTCTAATTGTTCTCTACCTTTTACAAAATTTGTCTTTACTATCTTATGTTCTCTCTTACTCCACCATCAAGGTTCACTTATAGGTCATTTCAGCATGTTTGCACATGGATCCTCATCTTTCAATGTATTCTCATGTCAAAATGTTTTTGAAAGGGGTTTTGCATAAGAGACCTCCAAGAAAAATGGTGACCCCCCTCCTTGGGATCTTAATTTTGTGTTACAAAAGCTAACAAATGCTCCATTTGAAACAACTAATATGGCTGACTTGAGGTTCATAACATGGAATATGGTTTTAATGATTGCTCTGACCTTTGCAAGAAGAGTATCTGAGTTGCAAGTAATTATGGTGAGTCAGCCCTACCACAGAGACAGGATTTCCTTGAGAACTAATCCTTCTTTTATGCCTAAAGCAGTATCTGAGTTTACTTTTAGCTAAAGTATCTATCTCCCGGTATTCTTTTCTAAACATAAAAATGAAGGAGAAAGGATACACCATACCTTGTATGTCCACGAACAACTCCAGTACTATCTTGACAGAACAAAATATTTCAATATCTTTTATCAGTCATTTATTTCCTGTGAAGGTAAGAAAAAGGGAAAAACCTATGTCAAAAAAGACTATTTCCAAATGGTTGTCTCAGGCTATTTCCTTTTGCTATACCTACCACAGCTATTCCAGGCAGGTCAAGGCCCTTTCTATCATGGACTTGGCTTCATCTATGGCTTTTTGGAAAGGGTTGGATTCTAGAAGTATTCTAGAAGCAGCAACATGGTCCTCAATACATACATTTACAATGCAGTACATGCTCGATTCCTTCTCTAGGTCTAAATCAGGCTTTGCTAGGAACCTTCTCCATGATCTCCTGCACCCTTCCCCTTCCACCTCCCAAATGCAGTAAGCTAAGGTAATGTACCCATATAGCTAAAGCTACTAGAGCAGTGATCAATATGAAGACCACTGTACAGCACTGTAAATAAACTTACCATAACAGTAGATGTTTGAATGATAACTGCTGCAGTAGCCTCTCCCTTCCTCCCTCCATCCATTCCTCTTGTTTTTGGTGTGCTGTTTATCCCAGAGTGTGAATAAATATTTTTGTTCATAGGATCATAGGATGTTACTAGGCTAACAGCCCCAAGGCCCTTATAAGTCTAGCCAAGTTCAACCTGTGTTCCCAAGGGTGTCTGGTTCAAGCAGACACTAAAATCAGTACCTATTGCCCCTGTCCAAGTGGGACACAGGTGGAACCCCGGGGTGAATTTCCAGTTACCCATCCAGTCATCTAAATTATGTTTAAATAGGACCAGCAAGGTGCTTTGTTTAACATGGGTCTATATTATACGCTTGAAGTTTTAAAACTTCAACTCTCATATGATTGACACCATATGAGCAAAGTTTTAAAACATTGAACATATACTAAAAATAAACAAAAACAAAAAAACCTACCTGAATGCTCTGAGCAGGGGGGCAAAGCCCCTGCACCCCTCACGTGGGGGGCTGTGCCACCCACACCCCCACTACTTAAATATACCAACTCCGAGATCACATTACAGTGAAGTAAAGGGAAATATTGCCTATGGTGATCTCCGCTGAAACTTTCAAGCTTTCAAAAGTTCGCTCATATGGTGTTGACCATATGAGACACAACCTTTTGAAAGTTTCCGCTTCTGATATAGACCTGTTTAACATGAATAGGAAGCTTGTTCCAAAGGTGGGGCAATCTCTGTGAGACAAATCTGTCTCTCCACTTCTGTTGATGTCACATACCAGATTAAGATCCTTTGAGCGAGTGACCTGTGTGCCATTTGACTTGTGAATGTGCAGCATTTCCATTAAAGCTGGGTCAAAGATTGCTCTATATGCAAGGTACAGATTGCCTCCGAGCAGTCTGTGTGATACAGAGTAAGGTGACAATGATATCAGTCTGTCTGCATAAGACAGATCTTGAAGACCTTGAATTTCCTTTGTAAGGATCCTCTGTAGTCTCTCCAACTGCTGCAGGTGTTTGGAAAGGAACATACCAAAGGGGACATTGTACTCTGTTATTAGCCTGATGAGGGAAGAGTACAGGGGGGTCTTTTTATCTGGAGGCAATGCCTTTATTTATGAGATGAGCAATATAAAATGCCCTTCTTACCACTGTGGAGACATGGTGATCGAAGTTAAAGCCGCTGTCAATCTGTGAGCCTACCTCTCAGCACTAACTGTATGCTATTGATGTGGTAGTTTGCTGATCACCCTTGCAAAGGGGATAATAATGCATTCTTTTTGCATTAAGTTTAAGACCATAACTTTGGCACCAGTCATTAGTCTGTGTAACACCTTCTTGCAGGATGTTGACATCACTAGGGGTTTCAATAACTGCTCCCAGTTTGCAGTCATCAGCAAACTTTGTCAGCCACAGTCCTTTAGTTTTAGCCTGTACTTTGAAGAAGTACAATATGAACAGTAGGGCCCTAGAACAAATCCCTGTGGAACACCACTGCTTATGGGTCTGCTGGAGGAGGTGGAGTCTCCTATTTTGACTGCATGACTTCTATCAGTGAGCCAGTTTGTAACCCAACTGACAATATACAAATTGATACCCATTTTTTTTAATTTCTCCAAGTCTTTTGGGTTTCTAATACCATGATGGGAATGGATCCCATTCCTAAGTCAAAGTATGATTAAAGTTCATGAAATTAATATCGTTTCAGTCTTTGATGTCAGCCAGAAGTGCTCTTCACAACAGCACTTGCAATGTGCCCAGTAATGACTCCTTCTGCAAATTGTATGGAGTTGCATGTATTGATAACATATCTAAATATGATTATAGATTCTTTTTTTACAAGACCTGTTGCTCCTACTACTACTGGAACTGTCTGGGTATCTTTCTTCCACATTGCTCTCATTTCTGCCTACAAATTCTGATATTTTATGACTTTGTGTCTCTCTGTACTCAAGACACTGTAGTCACTGGGTGTAGTGATTTCAATGATCAATGCTACTCTTCTTTTCATGGACCACTATATCTGGTTTTCTCGCATCTGTCTTTTGAACTGTTGGTAATGGATGATCCCATGTGATGTAGACTTCATAATTTTCTTTGATGCTTTGTGGCTCGTGTTTTCACTGTTTTTCAGCCACTTCAGTACCATAATGTTTGCACAATCCCCATTACAACAGTCTTGCCACATTATTATGCCTTTCAGTATACAGTCCTCCTGCCATTAGTATGTCACAACCAGCAACAAGTTGTACAACTGTATCCGATTCTGTTTTACAAAACCTGCATATGTCTGTTTCTTCCAAATGTTCAATGGACTTTGTAAACCAATGTGTACGTAGCCCACTGTCTTGGGCCGCCAATATTAACTCTTCATCTTTTGGTTTGAATTTGCATCTCCTTAACCATTTCTGTGTTCGATCCTGACCAACATGAGGTTCTTCCAGGAGTTTTCTATACTTGCAACTATTATTTATGCATTTTCCACATTTCTTGCCTTCTCATCTGATCCTTCACCTTATAGTCTTTCATTTGTTTTTTGGCATATTCAGTTGCTGCCTGATTTTTATCTACTTCTGGTTAGATTTCCATTCCTGCTTGACGCCGATATGCTTCTGCTAGAGTAAGCAGGGAAGTCATCTTAGATTTATTCTCCTCATGTTTCAAAATTTTCACTACATTTGGGTCTGGTGAGGTCAGCAGATGTGTGTGCAGTCCCACGATTGCAGATCTATACAAGTAATCAATTTCAAGGAGGCGCATACCTCCTTCGGAACGGAGAATATATAATCTAGGTATGCACTGATTTTTATAAATCATTTTAATGAGCATGAAGCATCCTTCTTGTTTTCCTATCAAATCTATCCAACACCTTTTGGGGCCAGTCAACCACTCCAAAACTGTAAGTTAGGAAAGGAAGAGCAAATTGGTTAATAGCTTGAATTTTGTTCCTAGATGTCAACGCTGTTTTCAGAATTAATTTAAGTCTTCTAAAATATTCCTTACTAAGTTTTATTTGCATTTGCTCATGTTTTATTGTTATTGTTGATCCTTCATTAATTCCCAAATATTTTTACACTCCCTCTTGCTTAAGTTCTTTTATACCACATTCTCATCCCAAACTGATGTTTTCTTGGTGCTGCAGCTTTCCTGCTTTAAAGGTTGCTTTTGCACATTTATTAAGATCAAATGACATTCTTATATCATCTGAAAAAGCTTTGGCTACTTGCAGTTATGCTTTCAGTTCCTCATCTGATGAGCTATACAGTTTTAAATCATCGACAAAGAGAAGATAAGAAGTCTTTACACTTTGTTGTTTCTAGGAGCCAAATTATAGCCATGACCTATTTTGTTAAATAGCCAGCTTAATGGGTTAATGGCAAGGCAGAATAGCAGTGATGACGGGGGAGTCACCCTGGAATATCCCCCTTTGAATTTTTATCTCTGGAATAATAATTTGTCCTTTATTATGGTGTAATTGCAAAATGGTCTGCCACAGTTTCATGGCCACTGTAATGCAATCAATCAGTGTAGGGTATATCTTATACATTTTTAAGCACTCTTTTATCCATGAATGTGGGATACTGTCAGATGCTTTTTTGTAGTCATTCTATGACATACTTAGATTCTTCTCCTTTTTACAGTCATTATGTCAATTGTGATACCCAGCTAGGTGAGTTTATTAATGATGCCTGAGTGGGGGATTGTGTCAAAAGCCTTGGCTACGTCTAGGTAGGTTGTGTGCACAGATTTCCTCTCATCAAGGGCTTTGGTGACTGTCTCAAAGAAGTTTACCAAGTTTAACAGGCAAGCTCTCCCCTTGACAAAGCCAAACTGGGTGGAGTTGAGCATTTGGAGACTTCCTATATCTTTGTTAATAAGGTCCATGATGATTTGTTCCATGGCCTTGCAGATAATGTTGGTCAGACTAGTGGGTCTCTAGTTCCTGGGTCCATGAATGCACCCCTTTTATGCAAAGGGGTGACGGTAGCGGTTTTCCAATCCACTGGGATGAAGCCACTACTTAGGCTGTGATTGAAAAGCGTGCCCAATGGTGATGCTAATTCCTGCTTTAACCCATGTAGAACACAGCCTGGGTTGTTGTCTGGTCCCATAGAGGCTGTGTTTTTGGCCTTGGAGAGGACGTTTAAGACCAGCTCTTCAGAGATACTAGGTGGGAGACAGGTGTTAGGTATGCTTTTGGGTATATGTGGCTGGGACAGCGGAGTGAAGTTTTCACTGAACCTGACAGCCAACAGGTTTGCTATATCCACAGGTACTGTATATGCAGTACAATGAACTATGAGTTCAGTGCAAATCTGGGCCTCACCTTTGATGTTACTGATGCAACTAAAGAACGCCTTGTGGTTATCCTTAGTTACAGAAGCTAATTTGGATGTGTACTTAGCTTTGGAGGACTTCACTATGAGTCGTATTTGCTTGTTTAAGTTAAGGAGGGATTGTTTCCAGTTTTGAGACAATTCCTTCCTACTCTTAGAGAGTAATTTCTTTCTCCTGTTGTATAGCCTATTAATAACAGTTGTCCACCAGGCAGGTTTGTTTTTCATTGAAGATCCTGCTTTGGTTCTATCAGGTACTGCAGAGTCAATACAATTGTACAGGTACTCTTATAAAGCATTGGTGTATAACTCAGCATAGGTGTCTGTTTCGTCAGAGGGGGAAAGGCTATGAAGCTATTTATTCTGTCGAGTGAGAGGTTGTAATTGGCCTTGGAGACGTTTTTTAGTCTAGTTGTTGCTAAGGGGGGGGGGGGGTCTTGTGTTATAGTTAATTCTAGCCAGGCTGATTTGTGATCTCACCAGGGTGGCCACACACTGGAGGTGGTGCAGCAGTTCCCCATGTTGGTGAGCACCACAGCCAGGATGTTTGAGCCCCTTGTGGGTGTGTCAACCAGTTGATCCAGGGCACTGGAGTTAACGAAGTCCAGGAAACTTTGCTAACATTGTCCTTTCAAGGCTCAGCCTCCCTCTCTCTCTCTCTCTCTGTTGGCATAAAAGCACTGAAGGGCTTGGCACCCAAACCTGTCTTTTTAGTCAGGTCAGCTTGAGCCAACTGATGATTTGGGCACATGGAAGATGCCCTAAACCTTTAGAAGCTGTCCAACTGTTGCATTCTTTGCAGGAAAGTGGCTGTTATATCCTGTGCAGGATACCATATAGCTAAGGATAGCTAAGGATAATTCAAACATCTGCTGTTAAGGTTAAGTTTACTCACAAAACTGTACTGTCTTCAGAGGAGGAGGTAGATCAGTGTGCATGTTTATGGGATACCATATGGTGAATTTTTAGTAAACAAAAGGAGAATACATTTAAGAAATTATGTTATACAGTAAAGGAGCCCCTGAAAATGCAGAAACTCTGCCTTAGAAATTCTGTATGGAAAGAAGTACTGATGTACTGACTGAAGTCACTGTTTCTAAATCACAGGGCATTTTTACTTAATGTACAACCACTGTAGAACTACAAGCAATGTGCAGGGCTACAAATGTAAAGGAGGAGGACTACAAGCACTGGCTTCTGGGGAAAGAGACCCCATAGGCCCTTTACGCACTCAGGAATGGCATGGTCCCAGTTGCTTTAGGAAGGGCACAGTAAATATTTGCTACAGCAAAATGAGAATGAACAGAGGTGAAGGAAGATGACTTCTTGAAGGCAGTGAATGCTGAATAAGCAAATGAGATGATCCAAGACAGAGACTGAATAATGTGGAACATGTGAACAACTGCGAACATCAGCCAGTCACATGACTGGTTGCTGACACTGGAATAAAAAGACGGTGCCCTGCTATGAATTTGTAAGTCACCTGAACTGCATTGCAGAATATGTCAGCTGCTTTGCTGAGTGCACAGTTTTTAGACCACAAATTGCATATATACTGCCATTCTTAGTAAAAGCAGAGGTATAAATACACCGCAAACTTTACACAAGGGGAAAAATAGGGAACATTTTTTTTGTTTTCAGCTAGAAGGTGCAGAATAGGGACACAGAACACTTATGCTACCTGCTGGTTACAAGAAAGGCACTACGATCTACACATAGAAATACTATGAAATTTAAAGCAGAATTATTTATTTTGTTTTTTTTATATTTGTTGATTGGGTTTGTCCGACTGAGTTACACAGCCCTTTTTCAGCGGAGGCCCGAGGAGAAAAGCTCCAGGAGAAATGACATAATAAGTAATTTTAACAATTATAGAAATACATTCATCAGAAGAAAACATATGCTTATAGTACATATTAAAATACAGAAATTTAATACTTTTCATGTAGACAATGAATGAAATGTATTCACCAGAAGGAAGACATTTTGTGGTATGTATTATATACAGGTTAAATTATAACCAGTGAAACTGGGATATTTTACAAGGTGTGTTTAGACAGAGATACAGCAGTTATGAGTGATGGAAATAAAGTTACAGTAGAGTAGAGAAGGGCGAGAGAGCAAATGGAAAGAAAGGATACTAGAATCTTTTGTAACATTTTACCTTAAGGAAGGTTGAAGGGGAATGGATTTATTTTGCTTACTAGCCAAATGTACTTATCTACAGACAGCATATTTCAGGTATTCTCATGGTCACAGTACTAAAACCATTACATAACATATCTGTATAAATATATGGTAACAGTCCCAAACACAAATCCCAAGACAACAGGTTAAGAGAGTAGCAAAATTCCAATAAAATCCTCAAACCAAGTAGAAGGCAGCTACAGTAAGCAGTAATAGCCAGACAACACCACTCTGAATGTAAAAACGTTTAATAGGCGTAAGTGCTTTCAAAACATAAGTTACTTCCTCGGAAGCATAAAAACCAACATATCCAGCTAAAACATCAGGAAAACATATTGTAAGAATTTCATACATTGTGAATCATTGATAGATTATTATGCCATACTGTATAACATAAAATACTACATCCAGGCATCACGGTGAACACATATTTTCTGTTATATATATATATATAACCCGTGTATTTTAGCCTATCTATACATAATGACTCATCCTGTGTTAAAGGGAAGGAAAATTAAAAAGTATGAAATTCTTACAATATGTTTTCCTGATGTTTTAGCTGTTGTTTACACCTTAATTGGCTTTTTTTTTTTTTTAAAATGGAGGGAAATTTGTGAGACATGATTGGCTTTTTTGTATGTTCTTGATGTATTTATATGAGATTTTGATATGTTGTTTTTTAAGCATCTGAGGAAGTAACTTATGTTATGAAAACGCTTACGCCTATTAAACGTTTTTAAATTCAGAGTGGTGTCGTTTGGCTATTACTGCTTGCTGTAGCTGCCTTCTACTTGGTTTGAGGGATTTTATTGATATCTGTATAAATACATAATAGTCAAATTATATAATTACATAATATAGTTGAAAATACTTAAAGGAATGCCCTATACAAAGGAAATGTATATCAATGTAAAATGTGACCTTTAACATACATAAATAAACTCCAAACTATAATGCAAAATCAACAATGCAACAACTTTCAGAAAATCACGTAAATTGTTAGGCAGAAGTACCAAGGTAACATAGTAGCCTGCCTCTCTTTTACTTCACATACTACTTGCGGTTAACCAAACAGCAACAGTACCATCAAAAGTCATATGACTATGTCCTTACAATACACTATCTACTCCCTTTAACTCATTGGCACAAACTCTTGGCACCTTTTGTGTCCAGATCTGCATATCTCATCTCAAATCTCTTGCTTCCTCTCTCCTTTCGCACTTCTATTCTTTTCAACCTCCATTCCCCTTCAAGTTTCTGTACTTAGCTTACTATTTTTAGTTACTACTGCATTTAACTTTAGTTACTATTCTACATCAGTGCCTGCCATCTGCATTTGGTATACAGAAATTATTACTATTTTTTTTTACTGTTTATTTATATAGCCATGTAACTATCTGTAACATCTTACTATGTACATTGACTTCTGGTCCCCTCAGAAAATGGACCTTACCCAGTAGGGCTAACTCTGTCTGCAAAATGTAAATAGATGTCACACAGACAGGCACTTACAACCTCTTGGCTGGATTAAAGCAAAACTTTGAAAACACAAATATGGGCATAAAGTCCAACCAAAGAATACATTTATTAAAGTAAGCACTTTGGTCCAGAATCTGTATCATGAAACAAATACTTCCATTTAAAAGCTAAAGGCACTCATGTGATCTAACAGCAGATCAGCTGATCATACTGTTCAATAAAAATGAAATAAAATAAATTTCTCTAAAAAGTAAACCATATTACACTAACGTCAGCCTTAGATTACATGCAACCAAACTCAGGCCTCCCAAATGGCAGGCAAGAATTCTATCAAACCGCCCTATATTCTAAAGTGGTCTGGGCACCTTTTCTAATGTAAACCTGAAGTGTTTCAAATACTTACATGTTAGGGAGTGCTTGTACACTATACTGTTAATGCTGCCACTCTTTATGCCGTATGTGTGGTCATATATCCTAGCCTTAGCATCCTTTCAGTTTTGTTTACATAATAAGCTTCACACGATAGGCAAACTGCTAATTATACAATGACTAGCCATTAATATTCTAAAACGAACGTGCCCGTTGTACATCTGAGCATATACCAATGGAAAAACGTCCAGTCACCCAGACTTTTTTCCATTGGTAAGTATTGTAACTTTTAATTTTTTTTTTTTTTAATTAATAAAACTGGAAATCCAGACTCCGGACATACCAAAGAGACAGGACAGAGAAAATACTAGGAAAATCAGGTACATTATTCAAAACTAAAGACATGTACCTGATTTTCCTTGTATTTCCCCCATTCAGTCTCTCTCCTGCCCCTAAACTGTCAAAAACATATTTTTTTATTATTAAAAAAAAATGAGCAACGGAGACCTTCTTTTCTCTGCTGCTTCCTTTGCACAGCAATGATGTACTGCATAAGTGTGGGACCACAAGTCCCATACGCATGCGCAGTACATCAAACAAAGCACCAGGACAAGGGAAGAATTTGGAAGGGCACCACGGTAGCATTATAGAAAGATATTATTTAAGAAAACCAAGTACTTTTTTTCTTAAACAATGTCATTGTATAATAGCAATAACCAACTCCGTGGTGTGGTATATTGAAGATTTACCCATGGTTGGCTTTATTTAATCACTCGGGCTTCACCCTCATGATTAAACCACACCAACCGTGGGTAAATCTTCAATATACCACACCAACATAGTCAGTTATTGCTTAAATAAATCATCCCCTGGTGTTATCTGTACTAGCTAAATTTCTGTGGTACTACTCACCGAAACACTATGCAAATAAATAAAATAAAGCAAAAGCACACTTTGTTGCTCAAGAAGACTGTACTGGTGGCACAAAAAGACAGCAAACATGTACAAAGAGGAGTTAATAGTTTCATCCCATGCAGGACCCTAAGATGTTGCCCACAAAAGATATTTTACCTAATCATGCCTTTCTTTTCTTTAGTCACATTCTCACACCTTCTGTAAAGCTCCAGATCTGTGGTTTACTATACTACTCCTCACAGATGTGATTTTTTTTTTCAAGTTAGAAATTTACCAGATACTGCTCCAGTGGATGGTTTGATAGATACATGGGAACTTAATGCACCTCTAACAGTATAAAAAGAAGCACAAAAGGCCAGCAGCATGGATCTGAAACCAGAGTGATGTATCTACCACAGCATTCCTCTCCTTAAAGAGTCTGTCCTTAGTGATAAGGAGACAATAAGTAAAGCTAACTGCAGGTGTCATTCGTGTCTCTGAAGCAGAGGAACAAGAGCACAGCCATCTTCTCATTTACACAGGTACAGATTCCAGGTAGGTAAGTGCATTTTCCAATACAGTGGGAAAGAGGAAATATGTGAAGTGATAGACAGGAAGACAGGATGGGCACTTTACACATGTGAATAACAGTGAGCTTGGAGCCTGCACCAATGGTGTAGAGGATAAAGTCCTGAGTATATTCCATGCCAAAGTCTGACTAGCTGCTTGGGTACTTGAAAATTCAGGGAAAGAGGATGGCAGTGCTCATCCTGGGGGGTCTTACTTACCTTGCACCAGAGTTCCAGTGACAAAGCCTAACTGGAGAGGGGAGGCTCATCATGCACTGGGAAGCTGGCTTGGAAAGAAATGGGTGTGACTGTCCAAACCAGAGATGGTAGCCTCTGTGCATGTGTAGAGCATCCAAGCCTTATTTTGGGCACAATGTCTACAGACAGGATGGTGTGCATTTGTCTAGATCAGGGAAGAGAATTTTTGCGGCAGATATTTTGCAATATTTGACAAACACTAGTGATTTTTGCCATGTCGAAAATTTAACAGCCCACAGATAGCAACATTTGATGCATCTCTGATGGCTGTTAATGCTAGGAACATTAATAATAACATTTTTTTATTGGAAAATTTGCTGTGTTCTCACAAGACTGATGTTGTTATTGTTTGTGAAACATGGTTAAAGAACAATGACTGGAAACCAGTTCTGTCAGGGTATAAATGTTTTTACTGTTAACAGACATTCTAATAAAAAATCAGGTGGAGGTGTTATGACAGGGATTAAAGATAGCTATGAGACCTGTGATTATTACATGTTCAATGATAATACCAACACTACAGACTGTGTAACTGTAACAATAAATACAAACATTTCACACTGAACTAATTAGAGGAAGTCGGAGGAAGGGCTGAGCTAACTAATCTGTGATATATAGCCTTAAAGTATCCTGTTTTTTGCTTATTTCTGAGTTATTTATGGCACTTTTATTTGACTCACTGTGTATGAGGTATTAAGTAGAATTTTCTACAATTGTTAAGCATCTGGTTGGGTTTGTTTGTTCTGATTTTCGTTTTCCACCATCCCTCCCTCTTGGTATCCTGTTTTTATACTTGGTGGCCTTGCAGTTGCCC
Source organism: Protopterus annectens (assembly GCF_019279795.1). Lineage (NCBI taxonomy): Eukaryota > Metazoa > Chordata > Ceratodontiformes > Protopteridae > Protopterus > Protopterus annectens. The sequence goes on from NC_056745.1 coordinate 1,335,465,751, forward strand.
GCCCCTACTGTAAATTTGATCTGGGTCATTCCTCCCAGTCTAGTGTCATTACCTCATTCTACCTATTTCAGGGAGAACATTTGAGAAGACCAACCCAATTAGCTTCTGCTCCTCCTTTCCCCTTTACAAAAAAAAAATAAATAATTTTTCTAAGCTTGTTTCCTGCCTTTCCTATAAGTTGTCCAGTTCAGATACAGATTTGCTGCATCCAGGACTGTTTGTAAGCTTCTGAGCCCCCAAACTTTCGGTGTTGGAGGGAAGCCTTCTAGCTTAAGTTTGTTTCTTAGAACTAGCCAGTTTTCTAGTTTCAGTACTCAAATCTGTTTCTTTTAGCTCAGCACTTGTTCAGAACTCATTGTAAGCACTAAACAAGCTACAAATTACTACAGCACTCAACTTTCCTCACTTGTCTAGAGGAAAACAGTTTTTAGTACTTAATAAATAAGCACCTATCCAGGCATGTCTAAGGGTCAGCTCCCGGTATTTTCTCCTGTCTTTCTGATGACTTTAAGCATCTTGGGGCAATGCAGCAACTGCCTCATGTACACAGACAACCCTCTCCTCCTACCACCCAACACTACAACCTATGAGAGATGCACTTGTATAACCAAACTGGAAGCAAAGCTCTCTTCACCAAGACTGGACTAGACAGTCAAGAGGAGAAGGTAAATACATGCACCACACCACACTCATCACATAGTCCCTCAAAACCTACACCACCAAAACATACACATAGAAACACAAAACACACACCTACATTTGCGGAGGCTCTAAAAAAAATCTACCCAAGCAACAGGGACCTCCAAAGCAGAAACGCAAGCAACCTCCACCCCCCCCAACACAACCCAAATGACACATAGCCCACAAACTCAGTGTGCCACTCAACCACAGCCCATAAGGCATAACAACGTACCCAACACTCTAGTCATAGGTGACTCTATAGTCAGGCACACATGTTCCACTCACCAGGCTAAACAAGGAGAAAGTTGCTGTCAGCTGCCTGTCAAGTGCCAGGATCCGCACATAATGCATGCACTCAGGTCACTCCACAGCAAGTACAAATATGGCTCTGTCATTGTCCATGTTGGTGTGAATGACCCAAGACGCACCTCCCTGGACTACATGAAAAGAGACATGGAGGAGCTTCCTGATCTTGTATCCCAGGCAGATATGACCCTAGCCCTGAGCTGCATCCTGCCATCACCCAGAATGATACCATAGTGCAAGGACAAAATGACTGACTTAAACAATTGGCTAAGCTTCTGGTGTCATTCTAAGGGGATCCAGTATTTGTCTGCCTGGGATGACATGATCGACAAACCATGATACTGGCCAAGGCTCTTGCCACCCCTATAGTGCCTTTTTTAGGCAAGATTCAAATGACAAATTCACCACCGTAACAGGTACAAGCAAGCAAAATCTGAGGGTAATGCTTACTTAATGCTAGAAGTCTAAACCTCAAAATGCACTCACTCAAGGCACTCCTTAAAATGGAGAACATCGGCATCTGTGCAGTGACAGAGACCTGGTTTAAGGCTCCAGAGAGCACCCCTGCATTACCAGGCTATAATTCATACCACACCTTTTGGCCACCTAACCTGAACCAAAGCACTAAAGGCGGAGGCATGTCCATATTCATTAAGGATATCCACACTTCCAGGCTAGTTGCTCAGCATAATGAATCTGAGATTATCCAAGTGCAACTAACTCTGGGCAAGACCACAATGCAAATTGTAGCTTGCTACAGATCCCTCACCATGCCCCAGGATTCCCACTCTTCATTTCTTGATACACTGAAAAATATTAGGGTACAACCTAACACCCTAATAATGGGCGATTTCAACTACCCCACCATTAACTGGGAAAACTACTCATGTACCATCTCTTGTGCTCAACGTTTTCTGGAATTCATAAATTCCAGTGCCTTGGATCAACTAATCCACACCCCCACCAGGGGCAGCAATATCCTAGACCTGGTCATTACCAACATGAGCAACTGGTGTTCCACACCAGAGGTCAATTCCTCGTTGGTCAGATCCGACCACAAGCCAATCACCCTAGACATCCACATCCCACCCCCACCCTCCATTAAGGAAACCACCGTAAAAAATTTCTCCAAAGCCAACTTCATGCTTCTTAAGACAAAAGTGGCAAACTTTATGACACCCATGCTGACGGACAACAGAGATATGACTGCTGAATCCTATACAATTGCACTTTATAAGCACTTACATGAGTGCATGGATCGTGCAATCCCTAACAGAACCAAGATGCTATCCTCCAAAAAAAGGAAGCCAATCTGGTGGTCCCCTGCTATAAACAAACTCTACAACAGAAGAAAGAAACTGTTGCAAAAAAGAGTAAAATCCCATGATTGGAGGAACTTCATGGTAAGCTTCAGTAAGAAGCTGAGATCCTTCATAAAATCCTCCAAAGCTAGTTACAAAAACAAAATCGCCACTGATTCTAAAGACAACCACAAAGCATTCTATAGCTATGTTAAGAATCTCAATGGCAACACTCAGAGCTGCTCTGAGTTATAGCACAATGGCACTAAATATACGGAACCAACTGATATTGCCAACATTCTGGCAAATAGGTTCAGTGCTAATTTTACCCCTCTCTCATCCCCTAAAGTGCCCATCTCTATACCGGAAGAATACAAAGTACCTGTAATCACGGCTGCACAGGTAAAAAACACACTCTCCAAAGCCAAGAACACAGCAGCCATGGGACCTGACAACATCCCAGGCTGTGTTCTACATGAACTACAGAATGAACTGGCACCCCACCTAAGTACCATGTTCAATCATAGCCTCACCTCAGGCTTTGTGCCCATTGAATGGCGCACAGCAATGGTTATCCTACTCCATAAAGAGGGAGCTACCACGGACCCCAGGAACTACCGCCCCATTAGCCTGATGAGCCTGGTCTGCAAGGCTATGGAGCATATCATCATGGAACTTACAATGACATTGGTAATCTCCAAACTCTGGACTCTACCCAGTTCTGTTTTGTAAAAGGCAGAACATGTCTACTAAACCTGACAGACTTCTCTGAAGAGGTCACCAAAGCTGTAGATGAGGGTAAGGTGGTTCACACAGCCTATCTAGATCTCGCCAAGGCTTTCGACACCATCCCCCACTCTGGAATTATAGACAAACTCACTAAACTAGGTATAAATCCCTATGTCAGAAGATGGGTTGCCAACTGGCTCACTGACTGAACCCACACTGTGAAAGTAGCATACTCTAAATCCATCTTCAAACCAGTGACAAGTAGAGTACCACAGGGTTGAGTCCTAGGTCCCCTCCTGTTTGGTATCTACTTCTCTGAAGTACAGGTTAACACAGAAGGTCTTTGGCTAACAAAGTTCGCAGATGACTGCAAACTAGAAGCCATAATCAAAACTCCTAATGATGTGGACATCCTACAAAAGGGCCTCACTGAGGCAGATGCCTGGTGTCAAAGCCATGGCCTCAAGCTCAATGCCAAAAAGTGCATTGTCATCCCTTTTGGTAAAAACTCTGTACCCATGAACTACCACATAGGCGGTAGTCTACTTAACACCGAAAGTGTGATGAGACCTTGGGACACAGGTGGACAGTAGTCTCTCGTTTGATAATCACATTGCCACAGTAGTCAGGAAATCCTTCTACGTGGCACACTTCATCTCAAAAGGTTTCTCATCCAGGAAAATAGAGGCCATTGTTCCCCTCTACTCATCACTCATTAAACCCATTATAGAGTACAATGCCCCTTTTGGTATGTACCTCAAGACATCTACAACAACTGGAAAGACCACAGAAATACCTCGCAAAGAGGATTACCGGCCTCAAACCGATGCCTTACGCAGACCGTCTCAAAAAACTTCAGCTTTACTCTGTCGCATATCGCCTACTCAGAGGCGATCTCTGCCTAACATACAAAGCTATGTCAAACCCAGAGCTGTTGGACATGCTCCACGTAAAGAAATCCCAATCCCTCCGAGCTACATGCTCTAGGGACCTAAACCTTGTCACCACAATAAACAGAACATGCTGGAGGGATAGATTCCTGTCCCAGAGACTTCCCATACTCTGGAACAAACTACCTATCGATATCAAACAAAGCTCCTCATTAGCACTCTTCAAGAAAAATCTTGATGATTGGATGGAAGATAGGAAATTCACCCCGGGGATCACTTCTGTGGCTCTGCTTGACAGGGGCACAGGAAAATAATTTTCTTTCTTGGCAAAAGCCAGGGTACCATTTGGCTAGGCTTATATAGGCCCTAGGGCCAATAGCCTAATACCTACCTATGAACCCTGGAACATATAACAATTGTTGGAGTATATAGACCACCAAAGTCAAGTCCAGATGACCTAGAGGAATTCATACATTTCTTGCATGAAACACAGGAGGGAAGAATAATATTAGCTGGGGACTTAACTTTACCAGAAATGGACTGGAATAATATTGATTCTACAGTGTTAGTAAGGAAATTATTCACAGCGTATATTCAGGAACAACAATTGCTTCAGATTATAAAAAAACTATCAGGGGACAGAACATGCTAGACATTGTTTGTGTTCCCAAAGAAATTACTGTAACTTCAAGTCAGACTTTACCACCATTGATGTGCAGTGATCATGGGGTTATAAAGGTTAATTAGTTGCTAGACAATTCTGCCAAAGTGAAATCTAAGCCAATGCATAGAAGGTTAATTACAGATTATATGGAAGCAAAACAATCACTTTGTAAAACTAATTGGAGTGAGATGTTCAGTGGAAAAACTGCAGATGGACTGTGGCAAGTTTTAAAAGATAAATTGTTTGAGTGCAAAAAAAAAAAAATGTTTAACATTAGGATCTAGGCATACAACATTAGGAGGATATATTTCCATAAGAACAAGATATTTGATTAAGGTGAGAGACAAAAAATATAACAAATGGAAGAGAGGTCGAACTACAACTTTGAAAACTGAAATAAACAAGCTGTACAAACAGATTAAGCATAGTGTGAGACTACATCAAGAAAAATTTGAAAAAAATTTATATAAAGATATTGAGCATAATAGGAAACTTTCTTATAGATACATAATATGTGGAAGGAGTAAAGACGCACAAATTGATAAAATGTGAGCAGATTCTAAAATGTATTCTCAGACACAACAGATTAGATATATTTACAAAATCTTATGCAAAAGAGTTTGGCTCCACAAAAGGGGTGGCAAGTTGTCCTAGTGTCATCCAGGTAACCCCAGATACTGGAATCAAATTAGATTATACTGAAAAAGTAACTGCACAAACTGGATTCAAACAAAGCGCAGGGAGAAGATGGAATTAATAACAATGACCTGAGAATACTTCAGGAAGAACTTACAGTACCATTATATCTATTATTCACTAGGTCATCCAAATATGGGGAGATTCCTCAAGATTGGAGACATGCACTTGTTAAACCTGTTTTTAAGGGAAAGGGGAGTAGGACAAACCCAGAGTCATACAGACCCTTAAGTCTGCTTTCATGTTGTGGAAAAATAATGGAGAAGGTAACATTGGATAAGTTACTGTCAGAACTGGATAGATTGGAACTTGAAACCATACTGTACATCAGCATGCCTATGTTGAAAACAGATCTATTACCACCTGTACCATGATGTTCTATAACAATATAATAACCATTATGAATGAAAATTGTGCTGAGATGTAATTTATATAGATTTAAATTCAACATTTGACAGGGTCATACACATAACACTGATCAATAAATTAGTACAACTAGGTATTGATGTTCTCTTGATAAGATAGACAGCTGCATGGCTTACAAATAGGACATGGTAAGTATCATACAGCAACTGGGCAGGATAATCTTTGGATACAGTCAGCGTGTCCCACCACAGAGATCCCTTAGGCTTGTTTTTTGTTTGTCTTTTATCTTTCAGCTTTTTTTTCTGGGTGCTGGTGCTCTACTACATGCAGATGACCTGAAGTTGGTTAACTACACTGTTGTTTTTACAGATGGGCATCTCATAAAAAAAAAAAAAATAAGACCATTTGGGCTTTGAGGAATATGCTAATAAATAATAACAAAAAAAAAGCAAAAGAGATTTGGTATGAATAAATTGAGGGAAGGTATATATTTAATACAGCACACAGTAACTGAAACTGCAGACTCATTTAAAGACCTGGGTTATAGGGTCAGTTCATTTGTTTTCTTTCATATCAAATCATATAAACCAATTGGTCAATGATAGTTATAGAACTATAGGTTGTATAAAAAGATTTATAAAGTCTAGGAAATCAAAAATAATTGTCATTGTTTGTTAGTTACATTAGACCCAAACTTGACTATGGAATAACAATATGGAAACCCTATAAGAAAACAATCATGAGTAAACTGGAAAGAGTACAATGGAAATATACCAAAGGTTTATGGATGTGAAAGTTGAAGTTATTATGAAAGACTAAAATATCTGAACTTGTACAGCCTCCCTTACAGATATCTAAGAGGAGATCTTATTCAGGTATATAGGGCATTTAGTGACAACTACCTCTGGGAATGTTTGGGGTTAACAAAAAGTACTAGAGAATCATCAGACAACCTGTTTAGAAGATTCTATATGAATGAGAAGTGTGGTAATTGGTTCGCTGAGAGAGTAGCTGATGCATGGAACAGACTACCAAATTACATTAAAGCAAGTGCGAGTTTAGATATTTTTAAGAATAGCCTGGATACTTATTATGGGAACAAGTGTTTTGGTATACTGGCAAACTAGAAGGGCATTAATGCCCGTGCTTGAAATATTTGTATGTATGTATGTAGGGGACAATGCACACACAGACTGAAGATGTAGGAGGCCAGTGCAGTGATGTCAGTGCTCGAATCACCATCAGAGGGAAGGACTTGGCTCATAAATGAAATATGAATCAGTGCAGCGATGCTGGGAAGAGCATAAAGCACCTTCATGGCTGCCTCAATGATGGTCAGTAGGGACAGGGGCAAAAATGATACAATTTTGAAAAATGAAACAAAAAACAGCAGTGAATTTGGAGGGATGCAGCTATGTTAAGAAATGAAGTGAACCATGGCCAGATTTATGAAACTATACTATCTCTAATTTCATTAACTAATATCTCAATGCATATGCTTCCAGGCAATTTCACAGTACCAAATGACAATTAAAATATACATCATCGTCCCCATTTTTTCCATTTTACATGGAGTCAGACTGGCATGTTAACTGTTGCCACCTTTCTCAATTCAGTGTCACTATCTTACCTTCTTTGACAGTTACGTATGACTTTCATAGGTCTTCTCTTCACAGGTCGTACACAATAAACCCAAATATATATGTGTGTGTGTATATATATATATATATATATATATATATATATATATATATATATATATAGATCTATGTTTCTTGATCGAAATCTCACAATCTCGAACAAGAAATATCGAGACCCATTAAAGCGAAAGTGCACTACATCGAAAGTGCACTTTCGCAAAAGTCTGTTCTTTGAACCAGAAAAAAACAAGAAAAAAATACTTTAAACAGTATTTTGCAGGGGGGCAAGCCCCCCTACACCCCCCATATGGGGGGCTGTGCCCCCACACCCTCCTAATTAAATATACTAACTCAGAGATCACGCTACAGTGGGAAAAAGGATATATTTCCTTATCCCCACTGTAATGTGCTTTGGAGAACCAGCTTTTGCGAAAGTGCACTTTCAATTTAGTGTAGTTTTGCTTAAATGGGTTTGATTGTCTGGTTGTCAAGAATGTGTGTTTTTGACACTCAGAAGTAGACCCATATATACATATAGTATATATATATATATATATATATATATATATATATATATATATATATATATGTATATATAAAACAAAAAAGCAGGCTAAAATCCAGGGGGTAGAAGCTGTGCTTAAGAGAATATAGGAAATATCACCAAAACACAGTATAAAGCAACAGCTACCATGCAGAGTTCAGTCCAGGAAATGTTGCAAAATTACATAAAATCCAAGGAATAACCAGTCCGTAGTAAAAATCAAAATTGTTGTTTATTAGTGCACTCAGTAGGTTAGCGCTTTCACAAGTTAGCTTCTTCAGACCATATAACTGAGTGAAGACCAAACATCCATTTTAAAAACATGCATCACCAATCAGATTCTTACACATCATGAATGGCTCATTAATTACTAACTGCATTAAAAAATCACATATAAATTTCATTACATCATTTAAACATCAAGCTATTCATAGAAAATGAATAAACAATCTAAAAGTGCATTTAAATGAACACTCAAAAAACCTTCAGAAGTCAGAAACATTATCCTAATTATTATTGACTTCATGTACCTGTCATATAAAAACTATTGAAAAATAGATAATAAAATTATATATATATGAATAGAAATGTATATATATGAAAAAAGATGTAACTAGCAACATCTATCTAACCTTCAACCTTTTGGTCCGAAGAAAGGGCTTCAAAGAAACCCTTTCATTCAGACCTTTACCCACATCAGCATGTAGTCTGATAATCCAGTTGGCCTCTCTTTCTTCTGTCAAAGCACTAATATTGCCACCCCTTATACCTAAGTGTACCACTTCAATGACCAGAAACTCAAATATGTGTTCGTGTCCCATGGACATGACATGTTTCGCTAATTCATTAGTCACTGTACCTGTTCTGATATTGTATAAACGCTCTCTTATTCCGTGTCTGAATTGTCTGTCAGTCTTTCCTACATAGAAAGACTGACATGCTCCACAGACAGCCAGATAGACCACATGTTCCGTTCCACAGGTGGCTACACAATTAAACCTAAAATCTCTCCCTGTATCAGGATGTATAAATGTGTTAATGCATCTAACATGTTGACAGAAGTTGCACTTACCACAAGGTGTGGTACCTACTATGTCTCCTCTGGCTTCCCTAGCATTTTTATGACATAATATCCTCTTTATATTTCTCTTATTTTTAAACCTAAATTTTGGAGTGTCCCCTATATATTCTTTAATTTGTGGGTCAGTCATCAATACTCCCCAGTGTTTTTGAAAAATTTTTATAACATTATCCTTATGACTAGTAAAGTACATGGGAATTCTCACTGTGTTATCTGCTTCTATTAACTGTTTCAAACTATTTGATTGGTGCAGCAGTATTGTTCAGCCTTTTGAAGAAGGTTT